>NW_017674707.1:5892-51006 GCF_001879085.1 Nicotiana attenuata | reverse complement strand
ATATATATATATATATATATATATATATATATATAGAGAGAGAGAGAGAGAGAGAGAGAGAGAGAGAGAGAGAACGGGCTACACGCCACAGCAATATAGCGCTTGGGCTGTAGGAGCCCCTCCGGAGTTTGCACACCCCAAGTGAGCGGAGTTAGCTATATATTTATGGATCGAGCTGCACGCCGCAGCGGTTATGATATGATATCTATTGAGCGTGAGTGCTGATTGATGATAGTTGAGTCACGAGTGACTGAGAGGCTTGCCCGAGGGGCTATATATATAAGGGATACTTTGCCCAAGGGGCTCGTTTTATGAAAATAGTGTTTTCACTCTTCTTTATAATGAGCCTCTATTGAAAATGTTTAACAAATGTTGTAACGACATTTCATTGAATCTGGAGTTTTTACTAGATGTTCATTATTTAATTACTGATATGATCTTGCTATTCCCACTGAGGTTTTTATGTTATGCTATGCATATGATTTTAAATTCTCATCACTGCACTCATCCTTTATTTATAATTGTTACTTACTAAGTTGGCGTACTCACGTTACTCCCTGCACCTTGTGTGCAGATCCAGATGCCAGAGCATCCGGGTGAGAGTTGTTCCTTTCCTTCAGAGCATTTTAGGAGTTAGCAAGGTAGTTGCATGGCGTCCGCAGCCTTACCTTTCTACTTCCTATCTATTAGTATTTTTATCAGAATCATCTTGTATTAAGCAGACTGTATCATATTGTATTTTAGTGGCTTCTGACTAGTGACACCGGGATTAGGCAGCGGTTGATATTTTTGCATATTTTTTCGCCTGTTTTGAATTGTTTAAACCGAAGATTTGTGATAATATCTGATTAGTAAATGTTAAGAAAAAGACCTTTTATGTTATAAATGTCGAATCGGCTGGCCTAGCACTGCGATAGGCGCCATCACGACCGGGGTGGTTCGGGGTCGTGGCAAGTTTGTATTAGAGCCTAGGTTACATAGGTCTCACGGGTCATGAGCAGGTTTAGTAGAGTCTCACGGATCGGTACGGAAACGTATGTACTTATCTTCGGCAGGTTGCAGAACCTTTAGGAAAAACTTCACATTCTTGAATTCCTGTTGTGCGAATCTGTTGATTCAGGTACTAAACTTCTGTATTCTATTCTCTCACAAATGGTGTGGACACGTGCTACTAGTCAGGGCGAATGAACACCAGTTGGGGCCACTAGAGGCCGAGGTCGCGGTTGAGGCTGTGGTAGGGGTAGGGGTGTAGCCCGGACCGCAGATAGGGAAGCACCTATAGACCCACCAGCTGCCCCAGTTCATGATCAAGTCCCAGTTGCGGTTGCTCCAGCAGGACCAGCTCAGGCGCCGGCTGTGCCTATTATTATTTCGGGTCTTCAGGAGACCTTCGCTCAGATCTTGACCGTGTGCACTAGTCTTGCTCAGGCGGTCGCAGTATCTACCACATCAGCTACTTCTCAAGCCGGGGGAGGCACTCAGACTCCCGCCCCCTGCATACCCGAGCAGGTTGTTCAGGGATTGGACACCGGAGGCACCACCAGCGCAGCCGGTTGCACCTGCTCATGATTATGTGGTACCGGTTATGCCTGATGACGAGCAGCGTCGATTGGAGAGATTTGGTAGACTTGAGCCTCCGAATTTCACTGGTGCAGAGGGCGAGGATGCCCAGGGTTTCTTTGACAAGTGTCAGAGGATTCTTCGTACAGCGGGTATTTTGGAGACCACTGGGGTCGCATTTACTACTTTTCAGTTTTCTAGAACTGCCTTCACTTGGTGGGAGTCTTATGAGAGGCGCAGGCCTGTTGGTGCAGCGCCCCTTACCTAGCAGCAGATATCCTCTCTCTTTTTGGAGAAGCATGTGCCACAGTCTCGTAGGGAGGAGCTGCGCAGGCCGTTCGAGCAGTTGCGTCAGGATGATATGACTATGATGCAGTATGAGGTTTTCAAAGCTAGCTCGTCATGCTGTTTGGTTGGTTCCTATAGATAGAGAGAGGATCAGGAGGTTCGTGGATGGCTTCACATATCAGCTTCGGATTCTCATGACCAAAGAGAGGTGTCAGGTGCTACTTTTGAGCAGGTTATATTGCCCGAGAGATTGAGTCAGTTCGTCTCCAGGAGCGAGATGAGAGGGAGGCCAAGAGGGATCGGGGATCTGGTAGTTTTGGTGAAGTTCCTTCTAGAGGTCAGTTTCAATACGGCAGAGGTCGTCCATTCAGGCATGCTCAGTCACTTCGCCCAGTTCATCGTGGGGGATCATCGGGCCATGGTTCTCACAGTTCTCATCAGGACCATTCATCACTTAGTTCCCTTTCAGCCTAGAGTTCGTCACATGCTTGATCGAAGCCAACCCTGTACTACATTAAAGTAGCAAGAGAAGTCAAAGCAGATTTTACCCGATAAGGTCGGGATCGATTTCCACAGGGAGCTAGAAGTCGGAACTGAGTTTCTATCTAAGTTAGAATTGCGTAATTGTTCCTAATTATACTTCTAAACATTTTTGGTTTTTGATTTAACTTCTAAATTTATACTACCAATATGCTAAATTGAGCTACGTTAAGCTAAGAGAAGACTATTGAATATGTTCTAATTAGTTAAAAGGCACTAGGGGAGTGACTTTCACTTAGGCAGATAATTAACGGGTTTTCGTGTCTAAGGCTAGGTTGTCATATTTGGGGATTACGAGATAACCATTGCACGATTCTACCCACTCTATACCTCTCGGTAGTTCGAGTGATTTTTCCCTAATTGACTTTCTCAATATCAAATGGGTATGATCATTTGTGCAAGCAATTGAGGTTCAAGTCGGATATTACGATCTCTCGATTTAACCCTTTAATTGGGGCTATCAATTCTCTTGAGTACGCCCCAATTCCTTGTTGGACTAATTCTAGAGACTTAGGCTCTCTTTCTTAAGAAGAGCCAAAATCAACAAAGCGTAAACTAGTGTTTGCAACCACTAATTCAACAATAAAACCATAAATTAGTCCAAATATCAAACACCCATAGACATTCAAACCTTAAAACACAAGACCCATCAATTACCCACACTGGGGTTGAGCCGCAACCCAAGCTGATGGGTCTAGCTACTCATGTTAATAGAGAAGAATAAAGAAATAGATGAAGATAAACCCATAAAATTAAATTACTAATTAAAACTTGAAGATTCAATGGTAAAACTATTGTAAAATTACTCCAAATGGCAAGAAAGCACTATTCACGAGCGCAGCTCGGTTGTATATTCTAACTAATAACCTAAAAATGGGAAAAAAACTATTTATACTAGGTCGCGGTGGCTCCGTCGTTCCGCACAAAAATGGAACGCGGACCGCATTGGCCATAATCCTCTAATTTGACACTCTCTGAAGTTGAGCTCTGCGGACCGCACAGAATCGAGTGCGGCCGCAATGAAGTCAATGCGGACCGTACAGAATGCAGTGCGGCCACATTACTTGGCCGCCTGGAATTTAGCACTCTCTGAATCTCTTCATTGCGGACCGCACAGAATGGAGTGCGACCGCATTGGTCCTGTTTTCTGAGCTTGAACTTGTTCTTGGTACTTGTGCATGTTTCACTCCTTTTTTGAGCTGGTTTTTGACGAATAGTCACCTTGTTGATCAAACCATGTAATCAAGTACAACACGTAAGCCTTTGGGACTGTTTTGTACACATTTTTAATCAAAACTCAAGTAAGAAGGAGTGTAAAATGCATTAAAATTCCTAGTTATCAACTCCCTCAAACTTAAGCTTTTGCTTGTCCTCAAGCAAACAAAATAAGACCCACCCCTTAAGAAGAAATCCAAGAAAATTTGGCTGACCTAAAGTGACCTCAACTAGCATCAATTGGGACTAACAATTGCCCTCAACTCAAATGAATCATTAACAACATCCACTCTTTTAAACACCATGGATCTTAGTGTGACACAAGAGCATCAAGAGTTGACTCAACACATCAAAGGAACTCTTTCTATTACTTCGGTCTTTGTGGAACCCAAACTCATACATCCTCGACTCTCCCTAAGCAAACCTCACCTTTAGGATAGTATCACTCAGAACAAGGTTAATGGAAATACACTCATCTCTCTAAAAGAAAAGTCAAAAGTCCGGCACTAGGTACCATATGCTCGCCCCTTATGTGAGTCACCACTAATGTAAGCTTCACTCAACTCAGGAACATATAGGGCTTTTGTGGAAAAATAGTGAAGGCTTTTGGTGTTGGGTAGGAATTGTTTGGTGTAAGTAGGTTCCATCTTCCCTTTAGCACTGCTTTTGCTTCATTTTGGCACACATCCACTTGACTTTTTAAGTCATTTCACTTCTTTCTAAGGGGTTAGAGAGACACACTGTCACTCTTTCTTGTACATTTCAAATCTTTTCTCCTTTCTAAACTTTCCACACCTTTCATTCTTCGCTTTTATTGAATCCCTTCATTCTTTTCTACATTGAACATTCTTTTTGTCTTTTTGATTTTCTTTCTTTTTCATTGCCTATCCTTTTCTTCATTTTGTACCTTTTACCACTTTGTTTCAATCCTCGTCTTCCCCCCCCCCCCCCCAAACTTATACTTTTGCCATGTGCTAAGGAAAGATCGGGTGTCAAGAGAGGGTATATTTAGAACGGGTAAAGGCTTGTAGCGTGGTTCTTGAAAGAAAAAGGTCTAAGGCTCAAAAGGGTTGACTAGGGATTTTATTATTGGTAGGCTATAGAAGTGTTCCAGATACCATTCGGATCAAGGAGAGCCTATAATCACGGCTCAAGTCAAATTCCACTTAGGATTTCGCCTAAACAAACATTCAAGGCAAGTTCTAGACCAATGGCTTAGAACTTGGACTTACAATTCAAATTCTCACCACACAAGCTTTGGGATTGCTAAAGACACGGAGTCGGGGGCCCACAACAACCTTAGATAAGATTTGAGCAATAAAATGGTCCCGAAAAACCACTTGATGATTATCGGCCAACACAAGAGTATCAAGGTCACAACTTTGACTATCCTACACACAACGATTTGTTTTTGACCATGTGATCAAAGACAAATGTGTTAGGCCCAAGTGAAGCTTTGCTTGAGGCACCCTTACCAACTAACTACTAAAAAGAAAAAAGAAAAAAAATGACTCAAACACTTAAGAAGGTTCTCATGCCATCCATCATCGGGAGAGCCACCCGGTTCACACAAATTCCACTTTTGGAAAGAACTGTGGCATTAAGAAAGCCAAAGGCTTATTGCAAAAGCTCAAAACAAAAAGCTACGAACGTAAAATAAGAAGCTAAGAAATGAAAACTGCAGAAAGTAAAATGAATATGTACAAGAGGGGATTTAGACGAATATACAATAGGGAGAATGAATATATACATAAGAAGGTAACTTTATATACAGACCCAAAGTAAAAACTACAAAAAGTGCAACGAAATGCTAATGTTATATACATACCAAAGATAAAAAAAGAGATAAAGCATAAAATATCATCATTCCGCTGGCAACGCCAAAGAATATTCCACATCTCCTACAGCTTCACTATCCGAAGAGAGCCCCGTAGTAGAAGTAGGGGATGAAGTAGAAGGGGGTGAGCCTCAGGTGGGAGGAGTTGAGAGAACTAGAAACTCGGAGGCATGGTAAGACCGTTTTGTGAGTGAGGTGGCCTACCATAAGTTCAGAGAATGGTGGCCTGAGAGGAAATTGATTCCCGAGCGAAGTTTTGTTGATAGAGACCTTTTGCCTCACAACACCAATGTGAGAAGACAGTTCAGAGAGAGAGTGGGCTAGGAGTACTTCTTGAGTAACTGTGAGGATGCAAACGAGCACCTGGTCAAGGAGTTCTACACCAATGTTGCTCACATCAAGAAGGGCACCAAAGTGACCAAGGTGCGGAATTTAAAAGTACTATTTGATGGTAAAGCAATAAATGACTACTTGGGCTTCAATGAGGAGGATGAATCACTGTATCTGGAGAAGATGGCATTGGGTGAGGAAGTTCGTCCTTGATTGGCGGAGTACTTGGCAATCCTAGGTCCCACCCCCGACTGGTTGACTGCGGGAGTGAAGATCTTGCGAAGAACTTTGAACTTTGAAGCTAAAGGATGGGAGACATTTGTGTGCAGCAGGCTAGACCCCACCACCCACGACAACTCACTCCCTCTTCACCGGGCTGTATTGGTAGCATCGATCATGGCGGGGTACCCGATTAACATCAGGAATGTGATGTCTCGGGTTATTACATGGGTAGTAAATGAAGGTGACAGAAACTATCCCTTCCCTAGCTTCTTGACCATGTACCTGAAGGACTTAGATGTAGAGAAGCAGAAATTTGATGTGAAGGTGAAAGCAAAGGCACCCTTTTCATGGTACAGCATGCAGGGTGATGATAACCCTAAAGGCAAGAACTACAAGGGAAAAGCCACTGCTTCAACTGGCCACTCTGAAGAGCCAGTAGTGGTAGTGGCTTCCACTCAGCCTCCTTCTACATTAGCAGACATGCCCCCAGGTCCATCCAGTTCTACAGTTCCCGACATACCTTCCACCTCTGCCTACCATTGACTGCACACCGTCTGAGCCAGGCCCTACTCAGCATCAACAACTAGATGCAGACAGCTTTTTCTAAGTTGTCTGTACTTACTACTACGGTGGCATCCCAGTCAGCACCTCCTCCTCCACAGGTCCCACAGTCTATTGAGGACAATCTGAAGGAGCTTCTAGACAACCAGAAGAAGCTCCAAGAGAACCATAAATTGATCACAAAGGCCATTGATTCTCATGGGAAGGCACTTAAGGAGCTTGCAAAGGAGTCAAAAAAAATGAGGAAGACTCGGGCTTCAAAGGAGTCAGTGAAGAAGCTCAGGGTAGAGGTTGACAGGCTGAAGGCGGATCAGCTGCCTTTGGATTTGTTATTGCATGACCTAGCACCAGCAGCCCGGCCCCAGCCAAAGCCGGAGTTACAGAGGCCTCCCAAGAGGAGGAGGGTGATTCCCCGTGCAGATGACGCAGTCATACAGTTGGAGGACCCGCAGGGAGATTTCTCCAGCCAGCCACATGAGTCAGCCCAGGACTTGGTCCAGGTCTAGGCACAGGTCCCAGCAGAGCCACAGGCCACAGGGAGCCAATCACAGGTTCCCGAGCAGACAGAGGTCCCAGGGACTCAGACTCAGGATCCCATCCAGACGGAGGACCGTTAGGGAGTTTCTTTTTCCTCCCTTCTCTTTTTGTGCTTATTTTGGTTAGTTGGCATTGAGGACAATGCCGGCTTTCATTTGAGGGGGTAGCCCTACTTGGATTTGGATGATTGTACAGAGCCCTCAGACGACTCAGAAGATACACGCACTGGTGCTCGGGCAGTGGGGGAGCCTTGAGGAGTAGGCTTATCTGTCAGCCTGAACCTGTCCGGGAAGTCATCTATAAACTCCCGGACAGAGTCAGAATCAGACAACTCCTTGGAAGGCTGATACTCACTTCCCGATGAGTGGGAAGCAGCTCTATCAGTGGCCCGGATCGCCTTTCTTGTTGATTTTATTGCTTCCCGAACTTGGGGGATCAGCTTTATATTTCCACGTCCCCTCCCCCGTGAGGACTCTCCTCATCCCGGTTGTTTATCACCTTTGCCTCTTGATCTCACCATTGTCTGCAAGAAACATTCAGTCATGCTTTGTTAGTATCAATATAATCAATGTAATTCAGAGTTGCAGGAAAAAGATTTGCAGACAGTAAAAAGTTGCAGAATGCGGAGCGCACAAAATGCAGTGCGGCCGCAAAGAGACCACTGCGGACCGCACAAAATCCATTGAGGTACGCACAGAGGTGGGGTTCAGACTACCCACACTCTGAATCTGTGCAACGCGGACCGCACAAAATGCAATGCGGTCCACATTGGGGCATTGCGGATCGCACAAAATCAAGTGTGGCCGCACCCTCAAGTTCCACTTCCAGATGTTATGTCACCTCGGTCCGCACTAAATCGTATTACGGACCGCACAGAAGCACCGCGGACCGCACAGAAACCACCGCGGTCCGCGCTGAGTGCCCAGCAGTAGCACCAACTTAGGGTTCAATGTAATGTCCAATTTTAGTCCAAAATTTTACCTACTAATGATTCCCTAGGTGTTTCCCTAGTGTTTTATCTAATTATGCCTAATTAAAACATGATTAACTAACCTAAACTACAAATTGAAAGAGAAAATGGGAAGAACAGAAAAAAAAAATTAAGAGAAAAATGAAAATCAAAAGAAAATAGCAAAATTAAACAATTAAAAAGGAATTAAAGTTACGAGAAATGAGATGCACAGATGATTAATCGAGACTAAGCAGATGAATTCGTGCAATTTTTAGTGATGAATAGTGAATTTTTTAGGGCATGAGTGTACAGAGATCGAAAAGTTCAAATGGAGGGCCTCAGGTCCTATTTATAGAAAAAGGTCCTGGGCCCCAGCAGACTTACCCACCGCGGACCACACAAAATGCATTGCGGTCCGCATTGTTTCAGGGACATGCAAGTTTGAGAAGGCAACCTTTGCGGACCGCACAAAATATAATGCGGCCGCAATGGCCCACCGCGGACCGCACAAAATGTAATGTGGCCGCGGTGGAAAACTTCAGAGAGTTGCTTTTCATCATCAACATCAGTGCGGTCCGTACTGATTTTATGCCCCAACACTAAGTTCTTTGCGGCCGCACAAAATGTAGTGCGGTCCGCACATCAAACTTCAGAGACTTGATCAATTCTTTTCCACTTTGTCCTTCACTGCATCAACACAATCCTGTAGCATCTCACAACCATTCAGTCCAAAAGTAAATCCTATACTACAATGAAAATCAAAGAAAGATGAAAAGAAAAACACAAGGTTTGCCTCCCAAAAAGTGCCATATTTAACGTCGCGGCACGACGCATGTCACCACCAAATCACTTTAGATGAAGAAGTGCCACCACGTGGCTGTCATCATTTTTTCCTAGGTATTACTTGACCCTGTGCCCATTGACTCTGAATACTTCCCCATTTTTGTTCTTCAAATCAAGTGCATCAAACGGAGTCACAAACAACACTTCAAAAGGTCCACTCCATTTTGATTTCAGCTTTCCCGGAAACAAACGTAACCGAGAGTTCAACAAGAGAACCAAATCACCCACTTTGAACTCCTTGACACGAGCATATTTATCATGAAGGTACTTCATCTTGTCCTTGTACAAGGATGAACTGGAGTAGGCATGGAATCGAAATTCATCAAGTTCATTAAGCTGCTCCGCACGAAGATTTTCTTCCACATCCCATTCAGGATTCAATTTCCTCAAAGCCCACATGGCCTTGTGCTCTAACTCAACCGGTAGATGGCAAGCTTTCCCAAACACCAACTGGAACGGAGACATACCAATCGGAGTGTTGTAAGTAGTCCTGTAAGCCCATAGAGCATCATCCAACTTCTTAGACCAATAGGTCCTATTTGCATTGACCGTTTTAGACAGAATACTCTTGATTTCCCTGTTTGAGACTTCCACTTGGCCACTTGCCAAAGGATGATAAGGAGTAGAAACTTTGTGGTTAACACCATACTTTGCAAGCAAGGTGTCAAAAGCTCTATTGCAAAAGTGCGACCCCCCATCACTTATGATTGCACGAGGAGTGCCAAACCTTGTAAAAATGCTCTTTTTGAGAAACGCAACCACACTCCTAGCTTCGTTGTTGGGCAAAGCCACGGCCTCGACCCATTTTGAAACATAGTCAACTGCCACTAGAATGTATGTGTTCCCGCACGAGCTTACAAATGGGCCCATGAAATCAATACCCCACACATCAAAAATATCCACTTCTAGAATGGTGTTGAGGGCATCTCATCTTTCTTCGAAATACCACCCGCTCTTTGACATTCGTCACACCTCTTCACAAGATCACTTACATCTTTATGCAAAGTTGGCCAATAAAACCCATAACTCAGAACCTTCGAAGCTGTCCTCGCCCCAACATGATGGCCACCATAGGGAGAGGAATGACAAGCCTCTAAGATACTCAACTGCTCCTTCTCAAGGACACACCTCCGGATCACTCCGTCGGTGCAAATCTTGAATAAGTACGGCTCATCCCAATAGAAATCCAAACTATCCCGTTTGAGCTTCTTCTTTTGGTTAGAAGAGACCTCACACGGTATTATACCAGTCACAAGGTAATTAGCAACATCCGCAAACCATGGCATATCACTCATTGACACAGAAAGTAGCTGCTCATCGAGAAATGCATCATTGATATCTAGGCCATCACACGGCCTCCCTTCCTCCTCCAAGTGGGACAAGCGGTCTGCCACTTGGTTTTCACTACCTTTCCGGTCCACAATTTCCAAGTCAAACTCTTGAAGTAACAAGACCCATCGCATCAGCCTAGCTTTGGAGTCGTTCTTTGTCATCAAATATCTAAGTGTTGCATGATCGGTGTGCACTATAACCTTGGCTCCCATGAGATATGGCCAAAATTTTCCATTGCGAACACAATAGCTAACAACTCTTTCTCAGTAACTGTGTAGTTCCTTTGAGCCTCATTCATTGTCTTGCTCGCGTAGTACACTGGATGAAACATTTTGTTCACTCTTTGACCCAAATCTGCCCCAACCGTAACATCACTCGCGTCGCACATGAGCTCGAAAGCCAAGCTCCAATTGGGTGCGGTAATGATAGGGGTGGTGGTAACCATATGCTTGAGAAGTTCAAATGCTTGCATACATCCCTCATCGAACACAAACTTGGCATCCTTTTCTAGTAGCTTGCACAAAGGATTCACTACCTTCGGAAGTCCATGATAAATCTCCGGTAGAACCTCGCATGCCCAAGAAAACTTCTAATCCCCTTAATAGAAGTGGGGGGAGGAAGCCTTGTTGAAATCACCTCTATTTTGGCCTTGTCCACCTCTATTCCATGCTTTGAAAGTTTATGACCCAACACTATGCCCTCCTCAACCATGAAGTGGCATTTTTCCCAATTGAGCACAAGATTGGTGTCTTCACAACGGGATAACACTCTATTCAGATTTTTCAAACATTCATCAAATGAATCACCCACCACACTAAAGTCGTCCATGAACACCTTCAAAATATCTTCCGCCATATCGGTGAAAATGGCCATCATACACCGTTGGAATATTGCCGGTACATTACACAACCCAAAAGGCATCCAAGAAAAGGCAAAGGTGCCATATGGACAAGCAAATGTGGTCTTCTCCTGATCCTCTGGAGCAATCAAGATTTGGTTTTACCAAGAATATGCATCCAAGAAATAATAGAAGGCACGCCCAGCAAGACGATCAAGCATCTGGTCAAGGAAAGGCAATGGGAAGTGATCCTTACGGGTCACCTTGTTCAGCTTGCGGTAGTCCATGCACACCCTCCATCCGGTAACTGTCCGGGTTGGAATTAGTTCATTGTTAGCATTGGTCACCACGGTCATACCACCCTTCTTCGGCACACACTGCACCGGCAAAGTCCACGAGCTGTCAAAGATAGGGTACACAACCCCGGCATCTAACCACTTGGTCACTTCCTTTTTCACAACTTCTTGCATTGCCTCGTTCAACCTCCTTTGATGTTCCAAGGAGGGGTTCGCATCATCTTCATGAATAATCTTGTGCATATAAAATGCAGGGCTTATTCCCCGAATATCATCTAAAGTCCATCCAATTGCCTTCTTCCGCTTTTTGAGCACTGCCAATGTGGAATCTACCTGCATGTTAGTAAGACAAGAGGAAAGAATAACTAGCAAAGTTGAATTAGGGCCTAGGAATTCATACCTGAGGTGTGGAGGCAATGGCTTCAACTCCAACACCGGAGGCTCCTCAATTGAAGGCTTTATTGGAGGAATCTTTCTATTTTCAAGATCCAAAGAGAGTTTCCTAGGCTCATAAGAATAAGAGCCCATTCCATGTAAAGCATTCACGCACTCCACTCGGCCCTCATCATCATTGACATCAAGATTCAACAATACGGCCTCCAGAGGGTCCTCCACATTAATCATTGTACTAGTATCATCAATTATCACAGCCGTGACAAGATCCACAAATGAGCACACTTCTGTACAATTGGGCTGCTTCATTGACTTGCACATATGAAAGACCACTTTTTTATCGCCCACCCGGAAAGTGAGTTCCCCTACTTCCACATCAACTAAGGCCTTCCCCGTAGCAAGGAAAGGTCTCCCCAATATGATCGGGACTTCATAATATACCTCACAATCTAAGATCACAAAATTAGCTAGCAAGATAAATTTGTCCACCCGGACAAGTACATCATCTATAATACCCAAAGGCCTCTTCATCGATCTATCTGCCATTTGCAACCTCATGGAAGTCGGCCTCAGCTGTCCAATCCCCAAAGTCTTGAAAACTGAGTAAGGCATCAAGTTGATACTCGCCCCCAAATCACATAGAGCTTTAGCAAAGTCTGCACTTCCAATAGTGCAAGGAATAGTGAAAGCACTAGGATCCTCCAATTTCAGGGCCATTGAATGTACTATAGCACTAACTTGGTGGGTCATCTTAATAGTTTCACAATCCATGGATCTATTCTTCGTCACCAAATATTTCATGAATTTAGCATAGCCAGGCATTTGCTTCAAAGCCTCCACTAAAGGCACATTAATGGATAAGCTCTTTATCATGTCAATGAACTTTTTGAACTGATACTCATTTTTCTGCTTTGCTAGCCTCTGAGGATAAGGTGAAGGTGGCCTAGGCAAGGGTGCCTTGGCTTTTGGCACAACCGGCTCCGGCATGTCTATTACGTGTTCCCTAGATGGGTTCACGTCATTCTGTGTTTCCACCTCGGTATCTTGAACATCAATCCTCACTTCTTCATTCACTTTTTCATCAATCACATTTTCAACCACCAAAGGAACTTCATCTTCTTGCAACTCAACTTCGTCACTCAAAATTTGGAGGCATTCACATCACCACCTCGTCCACTCCTTGTAGTTACCGCCATAACATGATTGTTCCCACCCTTTGGGTTAACCACCACATCACTCGGTAGAGCCCCCTTAGGGCGAGTATTCAGAGACTGAGAGATTTATCCTAGCTGAACCTCCAAATTTCTGATTGAAGTGTTGTGAGAAGCCAATTGCGCATCGAAGTCAGCATTCTTTTTCATCATCTGTTCAAACATCATTTCAATTCTCTCCATTTCATTGTTGGAAGAACTAGGACCCTGGGATGGAAAAGGCGGTGGGTTGCTCGGTTGTTGGTACATTGGGGGCCTTTGAAAGCCTTGCCCCTGATTTCCTTGGTTGTTATTCTATCTACCCTGGTTGTTGTTTCCACCCCAATTGTTGTTATTGCCCCAGTTTTCCTGATTGCTCCGATTGTTGTTTTGATTTCCCCAATTTGGATTTTGATTATTGTTTCCCCAATTGTTGATCCCTTGTTGTTGATTATTCCAGTTGTTGTTTCCTTGTTTGGTTACCCCAATTGCCAGGGGATCTCCATTGTTGCTGTTGGTTAGAAGAATTGCCTCTTTAGCCTTGATAATTATTCACATATTGTACCTCTTCATTCTGCCCATCATAACCATCATCTTGGAATCCACCACAATCATTGTCAAATTGATCCGAACTCCCTTGGTTCTGTTGACCTCTTTGTCTTCTATTGTTCACTAGCATGTTGACACCCTCCATGGCATTTACTTGGCGAGGATTTTGAACTTATTGCAACTGTGCCTTTGCTAATTGGTTCATTGTTGTTGTAAATTCTGCTATAGCCTGCCCATGGTCATGTAGTTCTTTGTGCAAGTGAGTGACCGTGGGGTCACCATGTGGCACATTCGCTCTACTTTTCCAAGCGGAGGATGTGTCAGCCATTTCGTCAAGAATAGCACAAGCTTCATCATAAGGCAGCTTCATGAAATTACCCCCAACCAATTGATTCACTATGTATTGATTCGTTGTATTAATGCCCCGGTAGAAGGTTTGTTGTATCATTGCCTCTATCATATCATTGTTGGGGCATTCCTTCACCATAGTTCTATATCTCTCCCAAATCTCGTGTAATGGTTCGGTGGGCTCCTGCTTGAAAGCTAAGATCTCGTCCCTTAATGCTTCCATGTGCCCCGGTGAGAAAAATTTGGCAATGAACTTATCCGCCAACTCATCCCAAGTAGTGATGGAATGGTTGGGAAGTCGGTCAAGCCAATCCAATGCCTTTCCTCTAAGTGAGTATGGGAAGAGTCTCAATCGAAGTGCATCCTCGGACACATTGGTTTGCTTGCTCCCCCAACAAGTATCTATGAACCCCTTGAGATGTTTGTAAGCGTTCTGAGTGGGAGCACCCGCGAAGTACCCATGTTGCTCCAACAATGTCAGCATCACGTTGGTAATATGAAAATTGCCCGCCCGGATCTGAGGCGGGACAATTGCACTAGCATAGCCTTGGTTAGGAAGAACTCGAGGAGCCACTCTTCGAGGTGACGGAGGAGGGTTTGGAATATTTACATTTACATTGGCCTGGCGGCCTCTACATTGTCATTGAGGTACAAGAGGCACCTCATCATCTCCAATATCATCCGCAACCACATTGCCAAGAGGGTCATTGTTGTTTGCTGCCATTTTGCACTTGAAGTTGTGACACACACAAATTAGTAATAAAGAAGGAAAAAAGGAATAATTCACAAAACTACTAAGATAGATAATCAAGACCGTTAGCTCCCCGGCAACGGCGCCAAAAAGTGGTCGAAGCCAACCCTGTACTACTATAAATTAGCAAGAGAAGTCGAAGCAGCTTTTACCCGATAAGGTCGGGATCGATTTCCATAAGGAGCTATAAATTGGAATTGAGTTTCTATCTAAGTTAGAATTGTGTAATTGTTCCTAATTACACTTCTAAATATTTTTGGTTTTTGATTTAACTTCTATATTTATACTACCAATATGCTAAATTGAGCTACGTTAAGCTAAGAGAAGACTATTGAAGATGTTCTAATTAGTTAAAAGGCACTAGGGGAGTGACTTTCACCTAGGTCGATAATTAACGGGTTTTCATGTCTAAGGCTAGGTTGTCATATTTGGGAATTACGATATAACCATTGCACGATTCCACCCACTCTATGCCTCTCGGTAGTTCGAGTGATTTTTTCCTAATTAATTTTCTCAAGATCAATTGGGTATGATCATTTGTGCAAACAATTGAGGTTCAAGTCGGGTATTACGATCTCTCGGTTTAACCCTTTAATTGGGGCTACCAATTCTCTTGAGTACGCCCCAATTCCTTATTGGACTAATTCTAGAGACATAGGCTCTCTTTCTCAAGAAGAGCCAAAATCAACAAAGCTAAACTAGTGTTTGCAACCACTAATTCAACAATAAAATCATAAATTAGTCCAAATATCAAACACTCATAGACATTCAAACCTTAAAACACAAGACCCATCAATTACCCACACTAGGGTTGAGCCACAACCCTAGCTGATGGGTCTAGCTACTCATGTTAATAGAGAACAACAAAGAAATAGATGAAGATAAACCCATAAAACTAAATTACTAATTAAAACTTGAAGATTCAATGGTAAAACTATTGTAAAATTACTCCAAATGGCAAGAAAGCACTATTCACGAGCGCAGCTCAGCTGTATATTCTAACTGATGACCTAAAAATGGTAAAAGAAACTATTTATACTAGGCCAAAAATTCTGGCCAAAAATACCCCTGCGGGGCTAGTGCGGACCGCACAATAGAGTGCGGCTGCACTAAGGCTTTCAACTGGAATTCTTGCTCTTTAATCATGGCCACCGCGGACCGCACAAAATGCACCGCGGCTGCGGTGGCTCCTGTTGCGGTCCGCACAAAAATGGAACGCGGACCGCATTGGCCATAATCCTCCAATTTGAGACTCTCTGAAGTTGAGCTCTGCGGACCGCACAGAATCGAGTGCGGACCGAACAGAATCGAGTGCGGACCGCACAGAATGCAGTGCGGCCGCATCACTTGGCTGCCTGGAATTTAGAACTCTCTGAATCTCTTCATTGCGGACCGCACAGAATGGAGTGTGGCCGCATTGGTCCTGTTTTATGAGCTTGAACTTGTTCTTGGTACTTGTGCATATTTCACTCCTTTTTTGAGCTGGTTTTTTGACAAATAGTCACCTTGTTGATCAAACTCTGCAATCAAGCACAACACGTAAGCCTTTGGGACTATTTTGTACACATTTCTAATCAAAACTCAAGTAAGAAGGAGTGTAAATGTGATGACCCAAAAGGTCATCACTTGTTTTTAAATTAAACTATGCATCTTGAGGCCTTAAAAACCTCTTTCAGCATCACCTCGATTTACGTGCGCAGTTCGGGCGCGTAGCCAGAAAGTCTATATGTGAAAATCTGTGAAAAATGATAAAATTTGGCTATAAAATGAATTAAGTTGACTTCGGTCAACATTTTGGGTAAACGGATCCGGACCCGTGATTTGACGGCCCCGGGTGGTCCGTAGGAAAATATGGGACTTGGCCGTATGCCTGGAATCGAATTCCGAGGTCCCAAACCCGAGAAATAAATTTTTTAAGGAAAATTGTTTTCTGAAATTATTTATGAAATTTGGAAATGAATTGTGATTAGAACTTGATGGTATCGGGCCCGCATTTTGGTTCCGGCACCCGGTACAGGTCTTATATGTGATTTAAGATAAGTCTGTGAAATTTGGTAAGAAACAGACTTGAAACGACGTGAATCGGATCGTTTTTGAGAAAATTAGAAATTTGAAGTTCTTAAGAAAATTTCATGATTTTGATGCTAAATTCATAGTTGTTGATGTTATTTTAGTGATTTGAATGCACGAACGAGTCTGTATGATGTTTTTAGGTTGGTATGCATATTTGGTTTGGAGCCTCGAGGGCTCGGGTGAGTTTTGGATAGGCCACGGGGTGGATTTTGGACTTAGAAAATTGCAGGTTTCAGCTGTTGCATTGCAGGCCTGCAGGCTTCACATTTGCGAAGCCTGGCTCACAAATGCGAAATCACAAATGCGAGAGGCCTGTCACAAATGCGAAAGAGGCCCAGGCCAGCCCATCCTCGCAATTGTGAGGGTTCTATCGCAAATGTGATAGCCTCCCTTCCTAGCCAGTGGTCGCAAATGCGACCTTACCTTCGCTTTTCCCAGCTCGCAAGTGCGA
Organism: Nicotiana attenuata; assembly: GCF_001879085.1. NCBI lineage: Eukaryota > Viridiplantae > Streptophyta > Magnoliopsida > Solanales > Solanaceae > Nicotiana > Nicotiana attenuata. The sequence goes on along the minus strand of NW_017674707.1, from coordinate 33,900 downwards.
GCCCTTTCTCGCAATTCCCAACATAGCAGAGGTCGGGGTTCGTAATTGCTAACCCCTGTTCGCATTTCCCATATCTGCAACCTGCAACTTTTTATACTTAGCCGAAAATCAACCATTTTTCACGACTTTTCAAAACACAAACTCCCTAGGGGGATTTTTCAAGAACAAATCTTCTTCTACATCGATTGTAAGCCACTATTAACTCGTTTCCTTCAATCATTAACATCTTTTAACATGATTTCAACTTCAAATCAATAATTTTCATGGGAAAATTGGATGTTCTGGGTAGAACCTAGGTTTTTCAAAAAAATGGGGATTTGGACCCGATTTAAGGTTCGATTTCAAAACAAAGTATATATTTGAGTTCGTGGAGGAATGGGTAATCGGGTTTTGGTTCGAACCTCGGGTTTTGACCATGTGGGCCCGGGGGCAATTTTTTTGACTTTTGGGTAAAACTTTAGAAAACTCATTTTCATGCATTAGAATTGATTCATTTAGCGTTTATTGATGCAATTAAGTAACTTGTGACTACATACGAGCGAACTGGTGGTGGAATCAAGGGGTAAACCGATAATTGAGACATGAATTATGTTCGTGGCATCGAGGTAAGTGTTTGGTCTAACCTTAGCTTGAGGGATTAGGAATCGAGTCCTATTTGCTATGTGGTAATTGTTGAGTACGACGTATAGGCATGGTGATGAGTATCTATACGTCGGTGTCTAGCATGCCCGTGAGTCTTATAATGTGATTATCATTACTTCGTTGTATTATTCATGCTTTGGTGATGATTCTTAATTGTTGGACAAAGTTAGCGGAAGTAATTGTGATGTTTGATCATTGAGGAGCGTTGGCTCAAGTTGTATAACAAATTGTGAAAGTGTGAGCGGTAATTGGAACCTTTGGAGCATTTGCTCAAGTTTTAAGTGAGTTGTGAAGTAAAAGTGAAGAAGAGAAAAGAAACACTATATTGACTCCCTTGCCGGGATATTGTTGTTGTTTTGATGTGGTCCCTTGCCGGGACTTGTTGTTGAATTATTGTTCCCTTGCCGGGATTCTTATTGTAATATCATTCATTTCCTTGCCTTATTGTTTGTGATTGTTGTTTGGGTGAGGAAGAGAGTTAAAGCACAAAGGGTGATGTCGTGCATTGTTTTGGTAAGTGTTAAAGCACGAAGGGTGATGTCGTGTATGATTTTGTTAGGAAAGAGTGTAAAGAACGAAGGGTGATGCCGTGCCGCACGATGTACCATTTCGTGCCGATTCTATTGATTATATGGTGAGGATTAGAGTAAAAGCACGAAGGGTGATGCCGTGCACATTTTCATTACTTGATTGCTATGGTGAGGACGAGAGTAAAAGCACGAAGGGTCATGCCGTGCACTTATTGTTTTTTGGTTCTCTGTTGATATCCGAGATATATTGTTTCTTCCATTTACGTGTTGTCTTTCTATTCTGTATTGACATCTCCCCCGCAGCATGCTTCCCCTCCCATACTTGACTGTTTATTTCTGTATTTCTTTTCCGCTGTATATAGTTGAATTGCACAGGTTTATTAGGCAGTCTGGTCCTAGCCTCGTCATTACCTCGTCGAGGTTAGGCTAAGCACATACCAGCACATGGGGTCGGTTGTGCTGATACTACACTCTGCACTCATTTGTGCAGATCCCAGTGCTGTTGACTTTGGACCGTAGATTGAGTGACTACCTTCAGTCCACGCGGAGATCCAAGGTAGACCTGCAGGCGTCCGCAGGCCCTGGCGTCTCTATCATTTACTTCCTGTTTTATTTCTTTGATTCAGAAGCAGTGTAACTTTTATTTTCAGACTTCGTATTTAGCACTCTTAGATCATTTGTGGTACTGTGACACCAGTTCTGGTTGATTAAGGCTTAAATAGTTGTATTAGATTCATACTTCAGATATTTTATTATTTTCTTCCGCTTATTGTAAATTTTCCGTTGTTTACACGTTATTGTTTCATGAATTTTAACGAGAATAAAATGGGTAAAAAGGTAGTTAGTTCAATAATTGGCTTGCCTAGCTCACATTAGTAGGCGACATCATGACTCTAGAGGGTGGGAAATTCGGGTCATGACAAGTTGGTATCAGAGCTCTAGGTTACATGGGTCTCACAGTTCACAGACAAGCTTAGTAGAGACTGAGGGATCGGTACGGAGACGTCTGTATTTATCCCCCAGAGGCTACAAAGTTAGGAAAATTTCACATCTTTTCTTTCCTGTCGTGCGGTTTGGTTTCTCAATGCTGATTGAATTTCTATTCTATTCTCTCGCAGATGCCGAGAACACGCGCTTCCTCATCCGCTGACCAACAGCCCGAGCCCCCGGCAGCAGCTCCCACGAGGGGTAGAGGGCAAGGCCGAGGCCGTTCTAGAGGCCGAGGTAGGGGCAGAGCTCAGTCCAGAGCGGTAGCACCAGCAGCGGAGCCTCAGGTTGACTTTAATGATGAGGTTCCGGCCCCAGCAGCTCCAATGGACCCAGCTCAGGTCCCAGAGGGGTTTATTGCTACCCCAGTACTCCAGGATGCTCTGGTCTGTCTAGTGGGCCTTATGGAGAGTGTCACCCGGGCAGGCTTGCTTCCCGTAGCACCAGCCGTCTCTCAGGCTGGAGGAGGAGCCCAGACTCCTGCTACTCGCACTCCGGAGCAGGTAGCTCCCCAATTTCAGAATCCAGCAGTTCAGCCAGTTGGAGGAGTCCAGCCGAGTGTGGTAGCCCAGGCCGGTGATGGAGCAGCTATGTCTGTCGATGCTTTGTGGAGATTGGACAGGTTCACCAAGCTCTTCACTACTATGTTCAGCGGTGCATCTTCTGAGGATCCCCAGGATTATCTAGACAGCTGTCATGAGGTTCTCAGGAACATGGGGATAGTTGAGACCAATGGGGTCGATTTTGCTACTTTTTGCTTGTCTGGATTCGCCAAGACTTGGTGGAGAGATTATTGCTTGGCTAAACCAGCTGGATTACCAGCCTTGACTTGGGAGCAGTTTACGCAGCTATTTCTGGAGAAGTTTCTCCCCGTCAATCAGAGAGAGGCCTATCGGAGGCAGTTTGAGCGTCTCCAGTAGGGTTCTATGGCCGTTACCCAGTACGAGACCAGATTCATTGACTTAGCTCGCCATGCTCTTATCATTCTTCCCACCGAGAGAGAGAGGGTGAGGAAGTTCATTGATGGACTTATTCAGCCGATTCGTCTTCAGATGGCTAAGTAGGCTGGGAGTGAGATATCTTTCCAGGAGGCGGTCAATGTGGCTCGGAGAGTTGAGATGGTTCTATCGCAAGGAGGTGGTCATGGTCGGACAAGAAGCCTCGTCATTCAGGCCGATTCAGTGGTACCTCGTCTGGAGGTAGGGATTCATATGGTTGAGGTCATCCTCCTAGGCCTTTTCAGTCGGCACTTCAGGTTTCTCACGGTGCTTCAGGTGGCCGTGGTTCTCAGATGCAGTATTCTAATTAGCAGTCCTACAGTGCACCACCAGCTCCTATCAGTGCACCGCCGTTTCAGATTTTTCGGGGTGGTCATTCAGGTCGTTAGGTCCAGCAGTCTCACTTGTGGTGATATGGGTCACATTGCTAGGTTTTTCCCTCGAGCACCGAGTAGCTCTCAACATTAGGGTTCTCGTGCCATGGTTCAGGCACCGAGTGTTCCACAGCCTACCCAGCCAGTTAGAGGTGGGGGTAGAGGTGCTAGAGGTGGGGGTAGAGGTCCTAGAGGTGGAGCTCAGGCCGCTAGAGGTGGAGGCCAGCCAGCGGCAGGCCGTCCCAGAGATGTGGTTCAGGGTGGTGGGGCCCAGCCCCGATGTTATGCTCTTCCAGCCAGGCCCGAGGCTGAGGCTCCCGATGCAGTTATTACAGGTACTGTTTTGGTTTGTAGTAGAGATGCTTCCGTTTTATTTTATCCAGGGTCTACATACTCCTATGTGTCATCCTATTATGCACCGTATCCGGTCATGCCTAGTGATTCTTTGAGTGCTTCTATTTATGTGTCTACACTGTTGGGTGATTCTATTGTGGTAGATCGAGTCCATCGTTCATGTATAGTTGTGATTGGAGGTCTTGAGACTCGTGTAGATTTGCTTCTTCTGGACATGGTTGATTCCGATGTCATATTGGTGATGGACTGGCTATCACCTTATCACGCCATCTTGGACTGTCATGCCAAGACTATGACCTTAGCCTTACCGGGTTTACTTCGTTTGGAGTGGAGAGAGACTCCTGGTCATTCTACCCGTAGTGTTATCTCGTATGTGAAGGCTCGGTGTATGGTCGAGAAGGGGTGTTTGGCCTATTTGGCCTATGTTCGTGATTCTAGTGTTGAGGTTCCTTCTATTGATTATGTGCCCGTTGTTCGTGAGTTTCCTGAGGTATTCCCTTCAGACCTGCCGGGTATGCCACCCGACAAGGATATCGATTTTTGCATTGAATTGGCTCCGGGCACTTAGCCCATTTCTATCCCGCTGTATCGTATGGCCCCGTCTGAGTTGAAAGAGTTGAAGGAGCAGTTGCAAGACTTGCTTGAAAAGGGTTTCAATAGACCCAGTGTGTCGCCTTGGGGTGCGCCGGTGTTGTTCGTAAAGAAGAAGGACGGATCCATGCGAATGTGTATAGATTACCGGCAATTGAATAAGGTTACAATCAAGAATAAGTATCTGCTGCCGAGGATTGATGATTTGTTCGACCAGCTTCAGGGTGCCAAGGTATTTTCAAAGATTGACTTGAGATCTGGCTACCATCAGTTGAGGATTAGGGCATCCGATGTCCCTAAGACAGCTTTCCGCACTCGGTACGGGCATTATGAGTTCTTGGTGATGTCATTCGGGTTGACAAATGCCCCAGAAGCTTTTATGGATTTGATAAACCAAGTGTTCAGGCCTTACTTGGATTCGTTTGTGATAGACTTCATTGATGATATTTTGATCTATTCCCGCAGTCGGGAGGAGCACGAGCAGCATCTTAGAGTGGTTCTTCAGACCTTAAGGGATTATCAGTTGTATGCCAAGTTCTTGAAGTATGAGTTCTGGTTCAGTTCAGTTGCATTCCTGGGTCATGTTGTGTCAACAGAGGGTATTCAGGTTGATCCGAAGAAGATTGAGGCAGTCAAGAACTGGCCTAGACCAGCATCAGCCACAGAGATTCGGAGTTTCTTGGGTTTGGCAGGCTACTATCGTCGGTTTGTAGAGGAGTTTTCATCTATCGCAGCCCCGATGACCAGGTTGACCCAGAAGGGTGCCCAGTTCAGATGGTCAGATGAGTGTGAGGCGAGCTTTCAGAAGCTCAAGACAGCTTTGACTACGGCACCGCTGTTGGTTTTACCTACGGGTTAAGGGCCATATACAGTTTATTGTGATGCATCTTATATTGGACTTGGTGCGGTGCTGATGCAGGATGGCAAGGTCATTGCCTATGCTTCGCGGCAGTTGAAGATTCATGAGAAGAACTATCCGGTTCATGATTTGGAGTTAGCAGTCATTGTCCACGCGTTGAAGATTTGGAGGCATTATCTGTATGGCGTGGCATGTGAGGTGTTCACGAATCACAAGAATCTGCAGTATTTGTTCAAGCAAAAGGAGTTGAATTTGAGGCAGAGGAGGTGGTTGGAGCTGTTGAAAGACTATGATATCACCATCTTATATCATTCGGGAAAGGCCAATGTGGTGGTCGATGCTTTGAGGAGGAAGTCAGCCAGTATGGGCAGTCTTGCTTATATTTCGGTCGGTGAGAGACTGCTTTCTTTGGACGTTCAGGCTTTGGCCAATCAGTTTGTGAGGTTGGATGTTTCTGAGCCCAGCCGTGTGTTAGCTTGCATAGTCGCTCGTTCTTCATTATTGGAGCGTATCCGAGATCGGCAGTATGATGATCCCTATTTGTGTGTCCTTAGAGACACGGTGCAGCACGGAGGTGCCAAGCAGGTTACCTTAGGTGATGATGGAGTTTTGAGATTGCAGAGTCGAGTTTGTGTGCCTAATGTGGATGGTCTTCGAGAGTTGATTATAGAGGAGGACCATAGCTCCCAGTACTCTATTCATCCTGGCGCCGCAAAGATGTATCAAGATTTGCGGCAGCATTATTGGTGGAGGAGAATGAAGAAGGATATCGTTGCATATGTGGCTCGGTGTTTGAATTGTCAGCAGGTTAAATACGAGCATCAGAGACCTAGTGGTTTGTTCTAGAAGATTGAGATCCCTGAGTGGAAGTGCGAGCGTATTACTATGGACTTCGTTACTGGACTCCTACGGTCTCACATTTCATTCCTGTGGCAGTTTCCTATTCTTCCGAGAGATTAGCTAAGATCTACATCCGGGAGATTGTTCGACTTCATGGTGTGCCCGTGTCTATCATTTTGGATAGAGGTACGCAGTTTACCTCACATTTATGGAAAGCAGTTTAGCGAGAGTTGGGCACACAAGTTGAGTTGAGCACAGCATTTCATCCTAAGACACACGGGCAGTCCGAGTGGACTATTCAGATTTTGGAGGATATGCTCCGAGCTTGTGTTATTGACTTCGGAGGCTCGTGGAATCAGTTTTTGCCTTTATCAGAGTTTGCCTACAACAACAGCTACCAGTCGAGTATCCAGATGGCTCCTTATGAGGCTTTGTATGGTAGGCGGTGTCGGTCGCCAGTTGGATGGTTTGAGACGGGAGAGGCTCGGTTGTTGGGTACGAATCTAGTGCGGGATGCCTTGGACAAGGTCAAGATTATTCAGGATAGGTTTCGTACAGCTCAGTCCAGGAAAAAGAGCTATGCCGACTGCAAGGTTCGTGATTTGGCATTCATGGTCGGTGAGCGGGTAATGCTTCGAGTCTCGCCTATGAAGGGCGTGATGAGATTTGGAAAGAAGGGCAAGCTTAGCCCTAGGTTCAGTGGCCCGTTTGAGATTCTTGATCGAGTGGGAGAGGTGGCTTATAGACTTTCTTTGCCGTCGAGCTTATCAGTCGTACATCCAGTGTTTCATGTGTCCATGCTTCGGAAGTATCACGGCGATCCATCCTACGTGTTAGATTTCAGTACTATCCAGTTGGACAAGGACTTGTCTTAGGAGGAGGAGCCGGTAGCTATTCTAGATCGGCAGGTTCGTCAGTTGAGATCGAAGAGTTTTCCTTTTGTTCGTGTTCAGTGAAGAGGTCAGCCTGCTGAGGCATCGTCCTGGAGTCCGAGTCCGATATGCGAGCCGTTATGTCCATTTTTTCCCCGACTCAGGTACTTCCTTCTTCTGTACGTTCGAGGACGAACGGTTGTTTTAGAGGTGGAGAATGTGATCACCCTTTCACTTGTTTTTAAATTAGATTCTGCATTTCGGGGCCTTAAAAACCTCTTTCAGCATCACCACGATTTGCATGCGCAGTTCGGGCGCATAGCCGGAAAGTCTATATGTGAAAATCTGTGAAAAATGATAAAATTTGGCTATAAAATGAATTAAGTTGACTTCGGTCAACATTTTGGGTAAACTGGCCCAGACCCGTGATTTGACGGTCCCGGAGGATCCGTAGGAAAATATGGGACTTGGGCGTATGCCCGGAATCAAATTCCGAGGTCCCAAGCCCGGAAATGAATTTTTTAAAGAAAATTGTTTTCTGAAATTATTTATGAAATTTGGAAATGAATTGTGATTAGAACTTGATGGTATCGGGGCCGTAATTTGGTTCCGGCGCCCGGTACATGTCTTATATATGATTTAAGATAAGACTGTGAAATTTTGTAAGAAACGGACTTGAAACGACGTGAATCAGATCGTTTTTGAGAAAATTGGAAATTTGAAGTTCTTAAGAAAATTTCATGATTTTGATGCTAAATTCATAGTTGTTGATGTTATTTTAGTGATTTGAATGCACGAGCGAGTCCGTATGATATTTTTAGGTTGGTGTGCATATTTGGTTTGGAGCCCCGAGGGCTCGGGTGAGTTTCGGATAGGCCACGGGGTGGATTTCGGATAGGCCACGGGGTGGATAGGGCTCGGGTGATGCCGTGCATTATTTTGGTAAAAGAGTGTTAAATCACGAAGGGTGATGCCGTGTATGATTTTGTGAGGAAAGAGTGTAAAGCACGAAGGGTGATACCGTGCCGCACGATGTACCATTCTGTGCCGATTATATTGATTATATGGTGAGGACGAGGGTAAAAGCACGAAGGGTGATGCCGTGCACATTTTCATTACTTGATTGCTATGGTGAGGACGAGAGTAAAAGCACGAAGGGTGATGCCGTGAACTTATTGTTTTCTGGTTCTCTGTTGATATCCGAGATATATTGTTTCTTCCAATTACCTGTTGTCTTTATATTCTGTATTGATATCTCCCCCGCAGCATACTTCCCCTCCCATACTTGATTGTTTATTTCTGTATTTCTTTTCCGCTGTATATAGTTGAATTGCACAAGTTTATTTGGTAGTCTGGTCCTAGCCTCGTCACTACCTCGCCGAGGTTAGGCTAGGCACTTACCAGCACATGGGGTCGGTTGTGCTGATACTACACTCTGCACTCTTTTGTGCAGATCCCAGTGTTGTTGACTTTGAACCGTAGATTGAGTGCCTACCTTCAGTCCACGCGGAGATCCAAGGTAGACCTGCAAGCGTCCGCAGGCCCTGGTGTCTCCTCTATCCTTTACTTTCTGTTTCATTTCTTTGATTCAGAAACAATGTAACTTTTGTTTTCAGACTTTTTATTTAGCACTCTTAGATCGTCTGTGGTACTGTGACACCAGTTCCGGGTGATTAAGGCTTAAGCAGTTGTATTAGATTCATACTCCAAATATTTTATTGCTTTCTTTCGCTTATTCTAAATTTTCCGCTGTTTACACGTTATTGTTTCATGAATGTTAAAGAGAATAAAATGGGTAAAAAGGTAGTTAGTTCAATAATTGGCTTGCTTAGCTCACATTAGTAGGCGCCATCACGACTCCCGAGGGTGGGAAGTTCGGGTCGTGACAGTAAAATGCACTAAAATCCCTAGTTATCAGTACTCCATCAGTTCAGGGCTCTTCCATGCCAGGTCCTTCTACTAGTCATCCGGGTGCTAGGGGTTCCCTTCAGTCTCCGTCCACCACACTAGGGAGTTTTTATGTGTGTGGAGAGTTTGGGCATATGAGGAGACGGTGTCTTCGTCTTCTTGGGGGTACAACTCAGCAGAGGAGTCAGCCCTCGACTTCAGCTCCAGTTACTTCTCCTCCCGCCCAAGCAGATAGGGGTGGGGGTCAGTCAGCTAGGGGTCGCCCTAGAGGGGGAGGTCGATCAGGTGGTGGTCAGGCCCATTTCTATGCACTCCCAGCCAGACTAGATACTATTGCTTCAGATGCGTGATTATTGTCTCAGTTTTCCACAGAGATTCCTCTGTGTTATTTGATCCCGGTTCCACTTTTTCATATGTGTCATCATATTTTGCTCGTTATTTGGATTCACCCCGTAAGTCTCTCGTTTCATCTGTTCGTGTATCTACTCCGGTGGGTGATACTATTATTGTGGACTACGTATATCGGTCGTGTGTGGTGACTACTGGGGGTTTGGAGACTCGAGTGGACCTTCTGTTGCTTTGCATGGTGGATTTTGATGTGATATTAGGCATGGATTGGCTGTCTCCGTGCCGTGCTATTTTGGACTGTCATGCTAAGACGGTGACGTTGGCTATGCCGGGTGTGCCACGGATTGAGTGGCGAGGTTCGAGTGATTTAGTTCCCAGTAGGGTGATTTCATTTTTGAAGACCTAGCGGATGGTTTGGCCTCCGTGAGGGATGTCAGCACAGAGGCTCCTTCTAATGATTTTGTTCCAGTAGTGAAGGACTTTCCAGACGTGTTTCCTGCAGACCTGTCGGGCATGCGACGGATAGGGATATTGACTTTCGTATTGATTTGGTGCCGGGCACTCAGCCCATTTCTATTCCACCGTATCGTATAGCACCGGCGGAGTTGAAAGAGTTGAAGGAGCAGCTTCAGGAACTCCTTGATAAGGGGTTTATTCGGCCTAGTGTGTCGCCTTGAGGTGCGCCTGTTCTATTTATGAAGAATAAGGATGGCACGATGAGGATGTGTATTGATTACAGGCATTTGAACAAAGTTACAATCAAGAACAAGTATCTTTTGCCTCGTATTGATGATTTATTTGACCAGCTTCAGGGAGCGAGGGTGTTCTCCAAAATTGCTCTTTAGTCAAGGTATCACCAGTTGAAGATCAGGGACTCGAATATTCTTAAGACGGCTTTCAGGACCCGATATGGTCATTATGAGTTCCTTGTGATGTCTTTTGGGTTGACCAATGCCCCAGCAGCGTTCATGCATTTGATGAACAACGTGTTTCGTCCCTATCTCGGCTCGTTTGTTATTGTATTCATTGATGATATTCTGGTATACTCGCGTAGTTAGGAGGAGCACGCCGAGCATTTGAGAGTTGTATTGCAGCGGTTGAGGGAGGAAGCTTTATGCAAAGTTCTCCAAGTGTGAGTTTTGGCTCGGTTCAGTGGCTTTCTTAGGGCACGTGGTGTCCAGTGAGGGTATTCAGGTTGATCCAAAGAAGATAGAGGCGGTTCAGAGTTGGCCCAGGCCGTCCTTAGCCACAGAGATTCGTATGTTTCTTGGTTTGGCGGGTTATTACCGTCGGTTCATTCAGGGATTTTCATATATTGCATCACCTTTGACTAAATTGACTCAAAAGTGTTCCCCTTTGATGTGGTCGGATGAGTGTGAGTCGAACTTCAAGAAGCTCAAGACTGTCGTGACCACAACTCCAGTGTTGGTTTTGCCATCAGCTTCAAGTTCATATACAGTATATTGTGATGCTTTTAGAGTTGGTATTGGGTGTGTGTTGATGCAGGAGGAGAGAGTGATTGCTTATGTTTCTCGTCAGTTGAAGCCCCATGAGAAGAACTACCTTGTTCATGATTTGGAGTTGGCTGCCATTGTTCACGCGTTGAAGATCTGGATGCGTTATCTCTATGGTGTGTCTTGTGAGGTGTTTACTGATAATCGTAGCCTCCGGCACTTATTCAAGCAGAAGGATCTCAATTTGAGGCAGCGGGGATGGTTGGAGCTACTAAAGGATTATGATATCACTATCTTGTTCCATCCGGGAAGGCCAATGTAGTGGTCGATGCCTTAAGTAGGAAGGCGGTGAATATGGGCAGTTTGGCGTATATTCCTGTTGGGGAGAGACCTCTTGCAGTTTATGTTCATGCCTTAGCCAATCGGTTCGTGAGGTTGGATATTTCGGAACCTAGTCGAGTCCTAGCTTGTGTGGTTTCTCGGTCTTCCTTGTTTGATTGCATCAGAGAGCGCCATTATGATGATCCTCATATGCTTGTCCTCAAGGACAGAGTTCAGCACGATGATGCCAGAGATGTAACTATTGGTGGTGATTAGGTATTGAGGATGCAGAGCCGGATATGTGTGCCCAATGTAGACGGGCTTCGAGAATTGATTCTGGAGGAGGCTCATAGCTCGCGGTATTCCATCCATCCGGGTGCCGCATAGATGTATCTGGATTTGAGACAGCACTACCGGTGGAGGAGAATGAAGAAAGACATAGTGGAATTTGTAGCTCGGTGTCTCAATTGCCAGCAGGTGAAATATGAGCATCAGAGACCGGGTGGCTTGCTTCAGCAGATAGATATTCCAAAGTGGAAGTGGGAGAGGATCACCATGGACTTCGTAGTTGGACTCCCACGGACTTTGAGGAAGTTCGATGTTATTTGGGTGATTGTGGATCGGCTGACCAAGTCCACGCACTTCATTCATGTGTGTACTACCTATTCTTTAGAGCGGTTAGAAAAGATTTATATCCGAGAGATTGTTCGCCTGCATAGTGTCCTAGTTTCCATCATTTAAGATAGAGGTACTCAGTTTACTTTGCAGTTTTGGAGGGCCGTGCAGCGAGAGTTGGGTGCTCAGGTTGAGATGAGCACAACTTTTCACCCTCAGACGGACGGGCAGTCCGAGCGCACTATTCAGATATTGGAGGACATGTTGCGCGCTTGTGTTATTGATTTCGTAGGATCATAGGATCAGTTTCTACCGCTCGTAGAATTTGCATATAACAACAGTTATCGGTCGAGTATTCATATGGCTCCATATGAGGCTTTGTATGGGAGGCGGTGTAGATCTCCAGTGGGTTTGTTTGAGGCGGGAGAGGCTAAGCTTTTGGGTACAGACTTGGTGTAGGATGCTTTGGACAAGGTGAAAGTGATTCAGGAGCGGCTTCGTACAGCGCAGTCAAGACAACAGAGTTATGCTGACAGGAAGGTTCGTGATGTGTCTTACATGGTTGGGGAGAAGGTTCTACTGAAGGTATCACCCATGAAAGGTGTCATGAGATTTGGGAAGAAGGGTAAATTGATTCCTCGGTTCATTGGTCCTTTTGAGGTGCTTTGGAGGATTGGGGAGGTGGCTTATGAGCCAGCGTTGCCACCTAGCTTGTCGAGTGTGCATCCGGTATTTCACGTTTCTATGCTCCGAAAGTATATTGGCGATCCGTCTCATGTTTTGGATTTCATCACGGTTCAGTTAGACAGTGATTTCACTTACGATGTGGAGCCAGTGGCTATATTGGAGCGGCAGAACCGAAAGTTGAGGACAAAGGATATAGCTTCAGTGAAAGTACAGTGGAGAGGTCGGCCCGTGGAGGAGGCTACTTGGGAGACCGAGCAGGAGGTGCGCAGCAGATATCCACACCTGTTTGAGGCTTCAGGTATGTTTCTTAACTCGTTCGAGGACGAGCTTTTGTTTAAGAGGGGGAGGATGTAACGAGCCGACCGGTCGTCTCATGAGTTACAGCCCCGTTTTTCCCATTTCTGCTTCTTTATGTGTTGTTCAGCTGTATTTCATCATATCGTGTTGGTTGTTCTGTGTTCGGAGTGGTCTTGGAGTGGAATGAGACACTTAGTCTCTAATTTAAGAGCTTAAGTTGGAAAAGTCAACCGGATGTTGACTTATGCATAGAAGGTCTCGGATGTGAATTCTAATGGTTCGGATAGCTTCGGTAGGTGATTTTGGACTGAAGAGCGTGTTCGGAATGTAATTTGGAGGTACGTGGTAGATTTAGGCTTGAATTGGCGAAATTGGAAATTTGGTGCTTTCCGGTCGGCAATGGAAATCTCGATGTTGGGGTCGGAATAGAATTGCGGAAACTGGAGTAGGTCCGTTGTGTAATTTGTGACGTGTGTGCAAAATTGCTGGTCATTCGGATGAGGTTTGATAGGTTTTTGCATCGTTTGCGAAATTCGGAAGTTTGGAAATCCTTAGGCTTGAATCCGAGGGTGATTTGGTGTTTTGATTGAGTGTTCCGAAGGTTGGAATAAGTCTGAATGGTGATATGTGACTTATGGGTATGTTTGGTTGAGGTCCCGAGGGCCTCGGGATGGATTCGGATGGTTAACAGAAAGATTGGACTTGGTTTTGAGCAGCTTAAGTTGCTGCTTCTGTCATATCCGCACCTACGGATTAGGACCTCAAATGCGAGGCTGCAAGTGCGTGAGCGAGGCTGCAGATGCGGAGGATTGGAAGCTGAGGTAAATCCGCAGGTGCGCACAAAGGACCGCACCTGCGAGACCGCAGATGAGGGTGTTGACCGTAGAAGCGGGATTTTAAGAGTTAAGTGAAAACCGCACCTGCGATGGCTTTTCCGCAGGTGCGGCGTCGCAGAAGCGACTTGGAGACCGCAGATGATGAAATCGCTGGGCAGAAACTGTAAAAGCCTCACTTCGTGAATTTCTGCCATTTTATTCATCATTTTTGGACGAGTTGGGGCTTGGGGACTGTGATTTCAAGCGGTAAATTAAGTGTTTCCAATGAGGTAAGCTACTTAGACCTTGTATCTTGTGTTTATGGCGATTATTCCATTGTTTAATCATGTTATTAGTGGAAAAATTAGGGAAGAAATTGGGAGATCAAGGCTTGAATTAGAGAGTTTAAATTGGGGATTTGAGGGGCCATTTGAGGTCCGATTTTGATGATTTTGGTATGTATAGAATCGTGAGAGGATAAAGATTCTAGTGTTGTGATTTTTATCGGATTCTGAGACGTGGGCTCGAGGGTCGGGTTTGGCCAATTTCAGTAATTTTGATTTAATTTTGTAATTTTCGCGTGGGCTTTGTTCCTATGGCATGTATTGATGATATGATTTTGATTTTGGATAGATTCGGGGCGATTAGAGGCCAAGTCGAGAGGAAAGGGTATTGCGAAGTAGATTTTCGTCCGGTTCGAGGTAAGTAACGATTGTAAATCTTGACCTGAGGGTATGAAACCCCAAAATTTCGTACTATTTTGATAAATGAGGTGATGCACATGCTAGGTGACGGGCGTGTGGGCGTGCACCTGTGGGGATTGTGACTAGGTCCGTCCCGTGGCAACTGTAGAGTTGCATATTTTGATAAACTCTATATGATATCTATGTGTTTTAGAAATAATTCTGTTATCTTGGGTTGAATGTCATGTTTGGGGCCTTGTGTCGTACTGTTTGGACCCTCAGGGTTTTTTTACAGTTATCCTCACATTGTTTTTGATAGAAAGCATTATCCTCGGTCATGGTTTATACATGATTATTGTTAAATCTTGTTCATCACTCTATTTTAATATTTATGAAAATTCTTTGGGCTGAGTTCCCTGAGTTTGCGCTGACATGCCCGAGTGGCTTGTGAGGCTGATGAGTGAGTGAGGTCGTGGGCCGGAATGTGAGGATAGTTATGGATCGTTTTGCACGCCGCATCGATATGTTGGATCGGGCTGCACGCCGCAGCAATGTAGCGCTTGGGCTGTAGGAGCCCCTCCGGAGTCTGTACACCCCAAGTGAGCGCAGTCGACTATATATTTAAGGATCAGGCTGCACGCCACAGCGGCTATGATAAGATATCTATTGAGCATGAGTGCTGAGTGTGAGTGCTGATTGATAATAGTTGAGTCACGAGTGACTAAGAGGCTTGCCAAGGGGCTATATATATGAGTGATACTTTGCCCGGGGGGCTTGTTTTACGAAAATATTTTTTTCACTCTTCTTTATACTGAGCCTCTATTTAAAATGTTTAACAAATATTTTAACGACTTTTCATTGAAACTGGAGTTTTTACTAGATGTTCAGAATTTAATTACTGATATGATCTTGTTATTCCCACTGAGGTTTTTATGTTATGATATGCATATGATTTTAAATGCTCTTCACTGGACTCAGCCTTTATTTATAATTATTACATATTGAGTTGGCGTACTCACGTTACCCCTTCACCTCGTGTGCAGATCAGGTGCCAGTGCATCCGGGTGATAGTTGTTCCTTTCCTTCAGAGCATTTCCGGAGTTAGCAAGGTAGCTGCATGGCGTCTGCAGCCTTGCCTTTCTCCTTCCTATCTATTAGTATTTGTTTTTATCAGACTCATCTTGTATTGAGTAGACTGTATAAAATTGTATTTTAGTGGCTCATGACTAGTGACACCGAGATCGGGCAGTGGTTGATGTTTTTGCATATTTTTCCGCCTGTTTTGAATTGTTTAAACTGAAGGTTTGTGATAATATCTGATTAGTAAATAAATTAAGAAAAAGACCTTTTATGCTATAAATGTCGAATCGGCTGGCCTAGTACTGCGATAGGCACCATCACGACCGGGGTGGTTTTGGGTCGTGACATTGTGTCACTAGGTCCTGGCACACACACTAGTAGACTTATGATTTTAGATTTGTTTTCACAATTACGATTTGTACTCATTTGCTTCCATTTATTTATGTTACATTTGAAAATTTCTAAATCTTTTTAGCAAATGAGGAAATGTTATCCACTTAGTAATTTATTTAAACGGGAAACTATTACTTCGATCAGTATTGGCTTCCTAACAATGGTGTTGGGAGCCATCACAGCCTATAATGAAATTGGATCGTGACATTACTCTAATAGTTAAGTTATTAACTCTTGAGCGTATATTGATTATTTTATATAACATTTGACTAGTTATGGATTGTTCGGCACCAAGCGGGGTCTTTAGAGTGAATTTGTGATCGGAAAATGAGCTTTGGGACGAGGTAAGTCTCTTGTCTAACCTTGTAAGAGGAAATTACCCCATATGTGGTTTAAATTAATATTTGCTTCTAATTGTGGGGGCTATGTACGCACGAGGTGATGAGAGTACGTGTGTATCTACTAATTACGCTTATGTCCGGGTAGTTTAGGACCCAAATCATGAAATACTTGTAATGTTTGCACCCTACTTATTTATTAAAGTGCTGAAATTATATTTAAAATTGATAAAAATATTGTAAAAGATCGAATTTCACTTACTTAAATTTTGGCAGGTTACTTGACCGTTAATAGAAATTGTGTTTCTTTGTGTATTAGTTTTGTAATAACTTTCAAATCGGATGTTCATAAAGTATCCTCTAATCTTGTGGAGCGCGCCGAACGCCTCGGCAGTATATAGATGCATCTATGGTTCGTGTCACACGACCCTCGGCAGTGTACACATTATTCTAGATTGGGTCGTACGACCTCGGTATAAATCGTGCTTAACAATACTCGAGGCTTAGTTACACTTGATATCATTTTGTGGCTTTTGAGGTATAATTATTGATGATAAAAATTGACTTGGAATCTACTATTTGTTAAAGGATTATTTATTCACTGCCTGTTATTGAATTATAATAATTATTATTATTATTATTATTTACATCGCCCGTGCTTATTTAGAATTCCTGTATTTTACTGTTAGCCCATAGTAAGTGTCGATGTCGACCCCTCGTCACTACTTCTTCGAGGTTAGACTAGATACTTACTGGGTACATGTCGTTTATGTACTCACGCTACACATCTGCACTAATCGTGCAGGATATGAGGCAGGTGCATCTGGCAGTCATACCGGCGCACCCCCCGATATCCCGAGGCCTAATGGTGAGCTGCTTCCTGAGCCGTTCTGCAGCACCAAGAGTCTCTCATTTTGTATTTGTACTCTGTCTACTTTATTTCAGACAGTAGTTGGAGTTTTGTATATTCTATCAGTTGCTCATACACTTGTGACACTAGGTCTTGGTACACTCACTAGTAGACGTTATGGTTTCGGGGTAATCATTTCACCGTATTTGTTCCCTTATTAGTCTTCGCTTTTCTTATTAAATATTCTACCCCGTATTTTCTTAACAAAATAGAATTTGAATTACTTAGAAATTTATTAAAAGGGGAAATTTCATGTTTAATTCACTATTGGCTTGCCTAGCGGTAACGTTGGGCGCCATCATGAACCATAGGAGAAATTGGGTCGTGACACCGTCGGAGGCATCTACAAAGAATAGCCCAGCTATACCAGAGTCGTCTCTTATAATATAGTCTTGAAAGCTTGTTCTTTTTAGGATTTAGCTTTGATTGTGCTTCTTTAGATATTTGTATAACATTATGATTTTTAATAATATACTAACCTTTTTACTTTGTGTTCTAATTTTTTAATTCTTAACGCTCATTTATGGAATAAATTTACGTATTCTAAGTTTTTTTTAAACTTGAATAAGAATTTTACTCATATGATGAATTTAAAAAATAATTGAATTGGATTCTCTTGCTAAATAATTAATTAAAAGATTTAATTATTTGATTTTGACATAAAAAATAATTTATTCTATGTTGATTCAGATGGAGTAATTCAAGAGACTAACTTGACTAGAATTTGACAAGGAATGCCTTAGAGGCATCATAAGCGAGTTTCGGGATCGTTTGGCAGAAGAAATGAGGCAGAATAGCTGGCAGAAAAATATATAAAGCAAGAGTTTGTTAATTTGGTCATATTTTGAGTTGGATAGCTCGGATCTGGGCGATTTTGGAGGCGATTTTCACCATATGAATTGGCGTAAGTGTTCTCTATTCGGTTTTAGTTATATTTCATGAATCCATCTTCGTTTTTGGGATTTGATTGATAATTTCAAAGTGACATTTAGGATTTTTGCCTAAAGTTTAATAAAATAAATTTTAAAGTTTTGAACATCGATTTGGAGTCGGAATTGAGTGAAACTAGTATGGTTGGACTCATAATTGAATGGGTTGTTGGATTTTGTGAGTTTTGTCGGGTTCCGAGGTGCGGGCCCTGGTGTGATTTTGGACAGATTTGGGATTCGATGTAAATTCGATCTTTATCATTTGAAATTGCTTTCTTGGGCTTTATCTGATGTATTTAAGTTGATTTTTTGCTAGTTTTGAGCCATTCGGAGGTTGCTACGCGCGCGCTGGCATTTTTGGAGCATCACTTGGCTTGCTCGGTCTCAAATTGGCTTGTTTAATATAAGTAACTCTTTTAAACTTTGTGCTGAGGGTATGAAACCCAGAATTTCGTGCTATGTGATTGATGTTGAGCTGACGCACATGCTAGGTGATGAGCGTGTGTGCGTGAACCATGTGAGTTATGACTCTGTTGTTTTCAGGGCACTGAATAGTGGCTCTATTTTATTGATATCTGTATTTTCACCATGTGATAAAATAAATGAGCTGTACATCTTGTTAAATATCATGTTTAGGCTGTATGCGGATATTGTTGGGACCCAAAGTGGTCGTTTCTTGCTGTCATATCATTGAATTTATAAATATTTCGTACTTAGACACATTCATGCATTCATATCATATCTCAGTCTCAATTGATACTTATTGATACATCATACCATTGTTCCTGGTTAGTTTTCATGACATTGTAAGCCCGTGGATGAGACTGGAGAGATTGATGACTGAGTGAGGCCGAGAGCCTAATTATGACACAGTTATGGGATCGGGCTGCACGTCGCAGCATGTTTTATTGATTATTGAGTAAGGCCGAGGGCCTGATTGATTTATACCATGATTGGCTTGTTATAGCGCTTGGGCTGAAGGAGCCCCTCTGGAGTCTGCACACCCCCAGTGAGCGTGGTTGATTATATTCTAGGATGGATCTTCCCTTGGTATGGAGATGGATCTTCTCCATGAGGCTGGATTGGCCTGTTTCCTCGGTACTGGTGACTTATAGTCAGTGATATATATATTTCGGGATGGATCTTCCCTGGGCCATATGGGTTATATACAGTATCGAGTGGTTGATTTTGATGAGTGAAAGTTGTGATACAGTGAGGTTGAGTACTCTAAGAGTGTGCGTACATGATTCATCTTTGAGGTACATGACATTGGCATGCATATATGACATACATGCATAGAGACACATTTTCCTCATGTTGTACGGTATCACGTCATCATGACATTTTTTCACACATTGATATATGGTGATAGAGAGATATCTCCCACTTGCTATCTGGAAAGAAAATGAAACATCCTATTTATCGTGAAAAGGAGTTTTGGAAAAGAAAATACAGTTTTCCAAACTATCTCATATTTCACGACGTTTTCGGTAAAGAATTTGGGTTTACACTGATACTCTTAAAAGGCAGAACTATTTTTGGGAAAACTGTGAAAAAGCTGAACACTTTATCTCTGAGTTACTTCCTTATTTATATGCTTTACATTGTTATGTACTGTTATTGGATAACGGTGTTGGACCCGACCTATGTTCCAGCTCATCACTACTTTCAACCTAAGTTTAGGCTTGTTACTTTTTGAGTACATGGGGTCGTTTGTACTCATACTGCACTTCCTGGATAGTGCGTGCAGATCCCGGATGTCGATGTTGTTGCGTTCGATGGTTACTGGATTTGAAGGCGTACCTGCGTTTCTGATGTAGCTGCCTCTTATTCACGGTAGCTTTAGATTATAAAACTCTATTTATGTACTGTTCAAACAGAAGATGTATTCTTTTCATGTCAACGTTGTAAACTCAATTCTTAGAAGCTCATGATTTGTACCAGTCCTTAGGAAATGTAATAGATCCAGATAATTCATTTTGTTCAATTGACTTATGAGAAATTGGATAGTAATTAGTTGGCTCACCTAGCGGGTAGGGTTAGGTGCCATCACGACTAGTGGATTTTGGGTCGTGACAGATTGGTATCAGAGCTCTAGGTTCATAGGTTCTACAAGTCATGAGCAAGTGTCTAGTAGAGTCTTGCGGATCGGTATGATGATGTCCATACCTATCTTCGAGAGGCTACAGAGCATTTAGGATATACTTCCCATCTTTCTTTCCTTATCGTGCCGCATTGATTTAGCTTGAAGCCTAATCCTTTGAATTCCTTCCACGCATTCGTATGCGCACTTGAGCGCTCGGTATCAACTGTGCATCGACGGCTTGTGATTCCCTAGATGAGGCGCGGGATGTGATTTCTATGTGTTCATGATGGGCCAGTCTGGAGGACTTGAGGCTGGGTTTTTACTGCAGCTTGAGCACTGAGGTGTTGATTGTGTGAGCATGTGCTTTTGGATTTATATGTTCGGAAGTGCCCCTATTAGTGGAATTTTTGGCTGGATGGCTACGTAATGAGTATGATGTGACTGCTAGATGTGTTCATATGATTTAGATGTGATGACAAGGGTTTGCTTGAGGTGTAGAAAGAACTACTTGGTGCTTGATTTCCATCTTGATTTGACGTATAGTCTCGAGTTATAGGTGTGTTAAAGGATCCTTTTCATGTTGTTTAGTTGAGGAATGGAGTAGATTTTCATGTCGTGATATGAGTTCAGACTCAGGAAGATTAAGTGGTTTCGTAATAGTTATGACTGTGGAAGGGTATAGAAAGATGTCAGTTTGAGGCTAAGTAGGTGGGTTATCTCCTGCGGGATTTCCTGAGGTTGTATGATTCCTATGTTGTTTTGTTGAGAGTTCTCTTTTACCAATGAATTATTAGTAGTGCAATTTGAGTTTAGATCGCTTGTGAAAGCGGCTTAACAGTTACGAGGATAAATACGAGATTTGCAAATGATTTGAGGTATTATATGGTTTGTGTTACATGAGCTTAGGAAGGATTTATTTGAATCCTATTACGGTGTTATGACAGTATGGGGTTGGCTATTGTAAGTTATCAAATGCTTTATTCCTTGGCGTTGAGCCAAGTGGGGGAGTATGTTATCGACGGGTTGATTGCACGATTATGTGTTGTATTGGTCTCTGTTTGAGGTATACTGGTGAATCAGTTATGGCTTGCAGAGGTCAAGATTGGGGGTGACTCGAGTAAAGGAAATTTGGATAAGGGTTGTATTATGCTTTATGGGTATATGAGAAATATTGGATGATTGAGTTGTTATTTGTAAAGGATGTAGCGTGCATGGAGTAAGGATTCACTCGGTTGCATAGAAGAGTGGATTACTTCCTTGGGTGTTGTTGTGCTAATGGGGCACATGTCGTTCGCTTCGTTTGATCAGTTTAATTGAAATCTAAGTAGAGTGGAAGACTCTCAAGAATGGTTCTAATGGATGCAAGATTTAAATGTGGCAATTGAGAATTTTGTGGATTCGTACATGGCTAGAATCGGAGGGTTACATTGGATGGTGTCGAGACTCGCAGTATTTCTATATCATTGTGGATTCTATATTTCAGTATCAAGAAGGTAAAATGAACAGCTTTAAACTCACAAAAGGTCTCTTCAGAGTGGGTATCTCGGTTGTAGTACTTGTGGGGTGCTTAAGAGAGCATTCAGCCTCTTACGAGCCTTAGGGCGGTGTGGTTTTATGCTTGGGTCTCGTGTGGTGAGTCTTGGTTGAGGATTGTGGTATTATGACGAGGAAAAGTATCAATCTGAAGGCAATTCGGAAGAACTTAGAGAGTTAGGACAGTTTGGAACGGGTTGGATCAGTATGGTAAAGGATGCGATTGGCTCTTTTGGTCCTTATGATGTAGTGAGTTTCTACAGGTGTTTTGTGGAAATACTCTTGGGTTTTGACGAACTGCGTAGCTTGGTTGAGTTAGAGGGATTCAGTACTGACGGTTTGGTTTTGTGCAAATGGGATCCGGAAAGTTCTTGACGGTTTCTACCACGGTTAGAGATGTATATTTCCTACTGGCGTGGGGAGCATGTGATGTATAGTGATTTTCTCTTGGATAGGATCAATTGGAAAGTTCTTGGCTAATTAAGTATGCAATTGCTTGTGACTCGGAGTGGATTATGAAGTTCTTATATTTTTCGTATAATGGCATGGTATGTGCGGTGTGTTGTGTAGGGTTGAGATTTGCATGTGCAGTGTCACGTTCAGTTTTGAAAGGAAGGTCATGAGTCCTTAGGCAGCATGGACAGTTTCAGGTGACTAGGTAAATGGCATTACTATTTGGTATGGCATGATGAGAGTATACACTTCAGAACAATGTGTTTTGGTTTATGAACACTTCATTGGTATTGCGGCATTCTCTTAATTGATCGAATGTTGATGTTCAAATTTTTCTTTGTGGAATAGAAGAATTATAGAAGTATTCCTCGTGGGATGACCGTGTAATTGGAGAAGTGTGGACATTCAGGCGGTGGAGTTGATATCAGATATGGTGATTCGTATGTTCTATGGATTTGGAGATAGGGAGTTCTCGTGAGTAGATTGTTTCATGGTTGTGGACTGTGAAAATGTAGTCAAGGTTAGTCAGAGGTTAGTATGTGTTGTGATTCAGTCATTGTGGACTTTCGGAGGGTTATTTATCTATTGTGGGGGACCAAAGCTGATTTGGGGTTCATTGGTAGGCCCAATGTTCTGCATCGAGTCGGATTTGTTGACTCTGAACTGCTATTGTTGTGGGATGTGCCATTCAGTTGTTGTTGAGCTTATTCGTGTTCTAAAATGATCTGTGAGTTACCCTTCTATGTTATGAGGAGTTGTGAATCGTTGGTTATATGCACACATGGTGTGGTTCTATTTGGGCTTATAGCGGAAATTTGAGCAAGATGAGTATTTGGGTATTGCATGATCGAATACGTATTGGTTATGCTCTTTCGGGTTTTTTCTGGCATTGTGTCATTTGCTTCTCCGTAGTTATGGTAATGCACTTTGGGTGCTTGATGTCGAATTTTGTAAAATGGTTGTTGATTTTGAGCAAGGTGGCTTGAGGTATATGCCATGGACCAGTATTTGGATGGGGCCACGCATTGCAGCGGAGTTATGTTGAGGTATAAACCTTTGTGTTAGATTCGTGTGATGGTTCTACGGTGTGTGATGGATTTTCTGCATTTCGTTGTGGAAGTACTTGTCAAGCTTGCGGGACAGTCCTCTTGATTGAGTCATTTTCTATGATTGGAGTACATTGGGATTGTTGCTTACTGGTGCACGGGTTGTGCATTTAGATTGTATGGATGTGGCATATCACTATAATGATTATGTTAGATGAGATAAGGTCATCGGACCTAGAATGGGTGCTATCGGATCTGATTGCAGTATATTTGGATGGATATTGTTTCTGATCGATTTAGAAATTGCAATAGTTCCTATCGAAGGAGAGGGAGTTCCACAACTGGTTGATCTGATGAATGGTTATGCGTTTCTGCGTGTTTATTTCAACATCAACAGTACACAAAGGCTTTAGAACGAGGTTTTGTTTGATATGAGGCTTATTACTGGTATTGGGTTGTTTTGAGCAGCTACTGTGATTAGAAATTTTACTACGAGTATGTGAGTCGTGTGGTATGTTGGGTGATTACATCTTGGATTGTGGTTATAACTTGATATAGCTTGTTCACACTTATGCAGTGTGTAGATGCGAAGTTCAGGTCCTGTAGTAAATTTAGGAAGTTGAAAATTGGATTCTGTGGTTTATGGACTAAGGTTGAAGTAATGATCTTCAGTTATGTTGTGTTGTCGGGCCTATATGGAATAGGGTGATGGGATCACCCCCGGGTATGTGCATGGTAAGGTTACACTGCGGTTTGATGGGTTTGAGAACAACTTTGGGCACGTTCGAGGAAGAACGTATATTTAAGTGGGGGAGGATGTAATGACCCGAACGGTCGTTTTGAGCATTTGCACTTCGCTCGGTAGTTTGGGGGCACGAGTAAATCCGTATGATGTATTAGGACTTGTGTGCAAAATCTAATTTAATTCCGGATTGAAAGTTCAAAGTTCATTTAAGTTTGATTTGAGGTGCGATTCGTCGTTTCGATGTTGTTATGTGTGATTTGAGGCCTCGAGTAGGTCTCTGTTATGTTATGGAACTTGCTAGCATGTTCGTACGGGGTCCCGAGGGGCTCGGGTGCATTTCGGATAGGTTTGAGTTGTGTTGCGCTTGTTTTTCTTATGTTTCGACGTCGTTTCTTCAAGTATAAATGGTACAACATTGAGCTACGACTTCTATTTTGATTGAAGCATTAGATCCGTATTGTAATTACGGAGCCATAACTAAAAGAATCATCGAATTTGGACATCGTATGAGGATTTTATGGTTATTTTACTAAGAATTGGGTTGCCAAATTTTTTTCAGATTAATTATAAAATTGACACTGACTTCGTATTTAAAAATTTGCACTATTTCCAAATATTAAAATCAACATATCTCCTTCAATATAAGGTCAAATGGAGTTATTCAAGAGACTAACTTGACTAGAATTTCACAAGGAATCCATTAAAGGCATCATAAGCGAGTTTCGGGATAGTTTGGCATGAGAAACGAGGCAGAACAGCTGGCAGAAAAATATATAAAATAAGAGTTTGTTCATTTGGTCATATTTTGAGTTGGGGAGCTCGGATTTGGGCGATTTTGGAGGCGATTTTCACCATATAAATTGGGGTAAGTGTTCTCTACTCGGTTTTAGTTATAGTTCATTAATCCATCTTCGTCTTTAGGATTTGATTGATGATTTCAAAGTGAAAATTGGGGGATTTCAAAGTGAATTCGAGCAGATGTGATTTCAGCTTGTTAGAAGGATAAAAATCGAGGTCTGGTCCGGAAATCTGTTGTGATATTAGTCAAAGGGAAGTGGCTTCATGAATGGTTGATCTGAGGAATGGTTACGGTTTATCGCGTGTTTCATTTGTTGTTGGCAGTATATAGAAGTGTTGGAATAAGACTTTAGCTAATAAAAGGTTTTCTATCGGTATTTGGTTATTATGGGCAACTGCTGTAAATAGAGGCTATCGTTTCGAGTGTTTGGATTATCTGGTATATCATATGATTTCACCTGAGGTTGCAAGTATGGGTTATTACAGCTGGTTCGGGTTTATTCTGGGTATAGATGTGAGGTTCTGATATTGTGTATGATTTCGGAAAGTGCAATGTGGTTCTATGGTTTATGGTTTAAATGGACTGTGAGATTTCTGCTATATCGTGTTGTCGGACCTATATGAGATAGGGTAACGTGAGATCACCCCGGGTATATGCTTGGTAAAGTTATTCAGCTGTTGGTTAGCTTCTAGGACAACTCTGGGTACGCTCGAGGACGAGCGTTGGTTTAAGTTGGGGAGGATGTGACGACCCGACCCGTCGTCTCATGTATTACAGCCCCGTTTCCCCCATTTACTGCTTCTTCATGTTTCATTATCAGCAACGAGTGAGTTATAGTTGAATTGAATTGGTTTGGATAGGAAATGAGACACTTAGTCTCTTTAAGGAAGGCTTAAGTTGGAAAAGTCAACCGGACATTGACTTATGAGTTAGAGGGCTCGGATGTGATTTCCGGCGATTCAGTTAGCTTCGGGAGGTGATTTGTTACTTAGGAGTGCGATCGGAATTGATTTTGGAGGTCCGGTGTAGAATTAGGCTTGAATTGGCGAAGTTAGTATTTTGGCGAATTCCGGTTGATAGGTGAGATTTTGACCCGACGGTCGGAATGGAATTCCGAGAGTTGCTGTAGCTTTGATATGTGATTTGTGATGTGTGTGCAAAATTTCAGGTCATTCGGACGTGGTTTGGTCGGGTTTTCGATAGAAAGCGTATTTCGGAAGTTTTTAAGAAACTTAGGCCTGAATCCGATGTGATTTAATGGTTTTAGTGTTGTTTGATGTGTTTTTATGATTGGAACAAGTTCGTATGATGTTTTGGGATATGTTGGTGCCTTTGGCTGAGGTCCCGGGGGCCTCGGGGTGATTTCTAATGGTTAACGGGATGAAATTTGGAGTTTAAAGGCTGCTGAAGGATCTGGTATCTGATATTTCCGCTTCTGCGGAAATGGACCGCAGAAGCGAGAGGGGGGCGCGCAGAAGCGGACCAGCGGACCGCAGAAGCAGACCCGCTTACGTGATTGGTTGACCGCAGAAGAGGTCTTGGGGAAAAGTTGAGGAACCGCAGAAGCGGATAAGTAACCGCAAAAGCGGTGTCGCAGAAGCGACAAAAGGACCGCAAAAGCGGAAAGAGCTGTTCAGAAGGGGGTTTTTACTTAGTATTTCATCCGCGAGCTTGGGATATTTTCCACCATTTTGAGCGAGCTTTAAAGCGATTTTGAAAAGGGATTCAAGGAAGAATGATTTGAGGTAAGTTCCTTGGCCTAAATACACGAGATTATGATAGATTTAACATGGAAATTGGTTGGAATTCATTAAAAAGGGGAAAGCTAGGGCTTGAGTTTTGATATTTCAGATTGGGATTTGATAGGTCATTTGAGCTCGGATTTGGGAGTTCTTGTTATGTATGGACTCGTGGCTAGACGAGGAATCCGGTAATGTGAATTTTATAATTTTTCGAGAAGTGGGCCCGGGGCTCGGGTTTTGCTAGTTTCGAGATTTTTGCTAATTTTCGATTGCTTTCGATTAGGTATTGTTCCATTGGCATATTGTGATGTATTCGCTCTGATTTTGGTTAGATTCGACGCGCGTGGAGGCCGATTTGAGGGGCAAAGGCGTCGCGAGCTAGAGATTTCACCGGTTCGAGGTGAGTAATACTTGTAAATGATATCCTGAGGGTCTGAAACCCCAGATTTGCACACCATAGTGCTGTATTGAGGTGACTTGCATGCCGGATATGAGCGTGGGGTAGAGCACCATTGGGGATTGTGACTTGGTCCGTCCCGGTTGTTGATTTTTACTGCGTATTTGACTGAACTACTTGTTATTAACATAATCTGGGCTGATTGCCATGTTTGGGCTTCGTGCCAACTACGTGAATCCTTCAGGGATTGATATCACTGTTTTTGCATTATTTGTGCATACTATTTGATCTCGGTCTAGGGTTTTAATACTAATTTGCAAACTCAGCCATTTTTCTAAGATTTGAAAACTTAAACAACATGTTATTGACGTTTTGAACTGAGAACTGTTATTTTGATATTGCCCAAGTGGCTTATGTGCATTTCTAGACTGAGCATGGATCGGGCTGCGCACCGCAGCAGTGTTATATGTGCATTTCTGGACTGAGGATGGATCGGGCTGCACGCCGCAGCGGTGTGATATTGATATTGCGCTTGGGCTGTAGGAGCCCCTCCGGAGTCTGAACCCCCACAGTGAGCGCGGGTACCCAAATGGATCGGGCTGTACGCCGCAGCGGTCATGTGCATTGCATTGCATTCATGCATTGATTCCTGTTTGTACTACGTGGCATGACATTCAGCACTCTCATATCATTGGCATCCATGCTACTTCGTGCACTGTTTACCAGATACCCTGGTGTTATTTGTTAACTGAGTGCTGTGCCCGAGGGGCTGACTTATGTGCGGGCTTGCACTATCTGATTACGCATTCATTTGCTTGACTGTTGGAAAAGGGATATTTTTAAAAGAGGGTTTTAACTGAGCCAGATATTTTCTAAAGGATTTTTCATGGTTTTACTGTTTTCTCAAAGGGTTGTACTGTCCCACATAGCATGACGGAGTGCTCTTACGTGATTTCTTTCCACTCAGTTATTATTTACTCTTATTACTCACTGAGTTGGAGTACTCAATTTACTCCCTGCACCTCGCGTGCAGTTGCAGGCGTTGTTCACCCGGTAGCGGGTTATTAGCGGACTGAAGGTATTACTATTGTAGCTGAGCAAGGTGACCGCCAGCGTTCGCGGCACCGGACTTCATCTTTTGAACTCTAAATTTTATTTTGTATATATTATTGGCCATGTAGTGGTGTTCAGTCTTCTTTAGATGCTCGTGACTTGAGACACCCCGGTCGGGTTGTAATTAATAGTTTTTTTTTAAGCCATTAAGTTGTACTTTCTTTTCATTTACGTTTAATAATTGTTAAAGAGAGGATTTGGGTTAGTTGGCTAGCCTTGTCTTCACGAGAGGCGCCATCACGACCGGGTATGGAAATTGGGTCGTGACA
>NW_017674707.1:0-4097 GCF_001879085.1 Nicotiana attenuata | reverse complement strand
TTCGGTATTTATTTGGTGCCGGGCACCGTATCGTACGGCTCCGGCAGGAGTTATAGTAGTGGAAGGAGCAGCTTCAGGCTTCTTGGTATTGAGTTCGTTGGCAGGCCAATGTGGCTACGTATTTAGCTTGAGTTAGCTTGGTTAGTCCCGAGTTGTAATGTTGAGGGATAGGTTGATTCGATTGTTCTCGAACTTGTTGGTGATTTGGGGAGATCTATGAGTTCCTTTTTGTGTTGTGAGGCGTCATGATTTGTTGGATATGGGCACATGCGGTGCGGTTCTATTGAGGATTCATAGTGAAGTTCGAGCGGGAAGAGTAATTGGATGTTGCTCGATAAATGGAGTATGGGTTATGGCCTATCGGGTTGCGGGTCGTATGTTATTTGTTTCACCGTGGATGTAATGAAATGCCTTGGTTTTAAACATCCAAATTGTGCGTGGTTGTTGATTTTGAGCATAGTGACTTGAGGTGCTTCAGGTGTAACAGTGTTTGGATATGATCGCGCATTGTAGCGAGGCTACGTGGAGTTATGACCCTTCGGGGTAGATTCAGGTATTCTATATCTATTACGTGAGACGAGGTCTCAGCCTTGTGTTGTGATAGACTGATGAGCTTGAGGTACCACTCTTTCGTTTGAGTCAATTGTCATGATTTGAGTATGTTCAGACTGTTTCTCATTGGTGCGTGTATTATGCAAGTTGTGGCTTAGGCCTGTGTTGAGGTGTCATATCACCAGAGTGGTGTGTTGGGTTCGAGGTGATCATTGGAGTCATTAATGAATTCGAGCAGATGTGATTTCAGCTTGTTAGAAGGATAAAAATCGAGGTCTGGTCCGAAAATCTGTTGTGATATTAGTCAAAGGGAAGTGGCTTCATGAATGGTTGATCTGAGGAATGGTTACGGTTTATCGCGTGTTTCATTTGTTGTTGGCAGTATATAGAAGTGTTGGAATAAGACTTTAGCTAATAAAAGGTTTTCTATCGGTATTTGGTTATTATGGGCAACTGCTGTAAATAGAGGCTATCGTTTCGAGTGTTTGGATTATCTGGTATATCATATGATTTCACCTGAGGTTGCAAGTATGGGTTATTACAGCTGGTTCGGGTTTATTCTGGGTATAGATGTGAGGTTCTGATATTGTGTATGATTTCGGAAAGTGCAATGTGGTTCTATGGTTTATGGTTTAAATGGACTGTGAGATTTCGGCTATATCGTGTTGTCGGACCTATATGAGATAGGGTAACGTGAGATCACCCCGGGTATATGCTTGGTAAAGTTATTCAGCTGTTGGTTAGCTTCTAGGACAACTCTGGGTACGCTCGAGGACGAGCGTTGGTTTAAGTTGGGGAGGATGTGACGACCCGACCCGTCGTCTCATGTATTACAGCCCCGTTTCCCCCATTTACTGCTTCTTCATGTTTCATTATCAGCAACGAGTGAGTTATAGTTGAATTGAATTGGTTTGGATAGGAAATGAGACACTTAGTCTCTTTAAGGAAGGCTTAAGTTGGAAAAGTCAATCGAACGTTGACTTATGAGTTAGAGGGCTCGGATGTGATTTCCGGCAATTCGGTTAGCTTCGGGAGGTGATTTGTGACTTAGGAGTGCGATCGGAATTGATTTTGGAGGTCCGGTGTAGAATTAGGCTTGAATTGGCGAAGTTAGTATTTTGGCGAATTCCGGTTGATAGGTGAGATTTTGACCCGACGGTCGGAATGGAATTCCAAGAGTTGCTGTAGCTTTGATATGTGATTTGTGATGTGTGTGCAAAATTTCAGGTCATTCGGACGTGATTTGGTCGGGTTTCTGATCGAAAGTGTATTTCGGAAGTTTTTAAGAAACTTAGGCCTGAATCCGATGTGATTTAATGGTTTTAGTGTTGTTTGACGTGTTTTTATGATTGGAACAAGTTCGTATGATGTTTTGGGATATGTTGGTGCCTTTGGCTGAGGTCCCGGGGGCCTCGGGGTGATTTCGGATGGTTAATGGGATGAAATTTGGAGTTTAAAGGCTGCTGAAGGATCTGGTATCTGATATTTCCGCTTCTGCGGAAATGGACCGCAGAAGCGGTCCCGCAGCAGCGAGAGGGGGGCGTGCAGAAGCGAAAAATGGGCCTGGGTGATTTTTCCGCAGAAGCGGACCAGCGGACCGCAGAAGCAGACCCGCTTACGTGATTGGTTGACCGCAGAAGTGGTCTTGGGGAAAAGTTGAGGAACCGCAGAAGCGGATAAGTAACCGCAAAAGCGGTGTCGCAGAAGCGACAAAAAGAACCACAAAAGCGGAAAGAGCTGTTCAGAAGGGGGTTTTTACTTAGTATTTCATCCGCGAGCTTGGGATATTTTCCACCATTTTGAGCGAGCTTTAAAGCGATTTTGAAGAGGGATTCAAGGAGGAAGGATTTGAGGTAAGTTCCTTGGCCTAAATACACGAGATTATGATAGATTTAACATGGAAATTGGTTGGAATTCATTAAAAAGGGGTAAAGCTAGGGCTTGAGTTTTGATATTTCAGATTGGGATTTGATAGGTCATTTGAGCTCGGATTTGGGAGTTCTTGTTATGTATGGACTCGTGGCGAGACGAGGAATCCGGTAATGTGAATTTTATAATTTTTCGAGAAGTGGGCCCGGGGCTCGGGTTTTGCTAGTTTCGAGATTTTTGCTAATTTTCGATTGCTTTCGATTGGGTATTGTTCCATTGGCATATTGTGATGTATTCGCTCTGATTTTGGTTAGATTCGACGCGCGTGGAGGCCGATTTGAGGGGCAAAGGCGTCGCGAGTTAGAGATTTCACCGGTTCGAGGTGAGTAATACTTGTAAATGATATTCTGAGGGTCTGAAACCCCGGATTTGCACACCATAGTGCTGTATTGAGGTGACTTGCATGCCGGATATGAGCGTGGGGTAGAGCACCATTGGGGATTGTGACTTGGTCCGTCCCGGTTGTTGATTTTTACTGCGTATTTGACTGAACTACTTGTTATTAACATAATCTGGGCTGATTGCCATGTTTGGGCTTCGTGCCAACTACGTGAATCCTTCAGGGATTGATATCACTGTTTTCGCATTATTTGTGCATACTATTTGATCTCGGTCTAGGGTTTTAATACTAATTTGCAAACTCAGCCATTTTTCTAAGATTTGAAAACTTAAACAACATGTTATTGACGTTTTGAACTGAGAACTGTTATTTTTATATTGCCCAAGTGGCTTATGTGCATTTCTAGACTGAGCATGGATCGGGCTGCGCACCGCAGCAGTGTTATATGTGCATTTCTGGACTGAGGATGGATCGGGCTGCACGTCGCAGCGGTGTGATATTGATATTGCGCTTGGGCTGTAGGAGCCCCTCCGGAGTCTGAACCCCCACAGTGAGCGCGGGTACCCAAATGGATCGGGCTGTACGTCGCAGCGGTCATGTGCATTGCATTGCATTCATGCATTGGTTCCTGTTTGTAATACGTGTCATGACATTCAACACTCTCATTTTATTGGCATCATGCTACTTCTTGCACTGTTTACCAGATGCCCTGGTGTTATTTGTTAGTGAGTGCTGTGCCCGAGGGGCTGACTTATGTGCGGGCTTGCACTATCTGATTACGCATTCATTTGCTTGACTGTTGGAAAGGATATTTTTAAAAGAGGGTTTTAACTGAGCCAGATATTTTCTAAAGGATTTTCATGGTTTTACTGTTTTCTCAAAGATTTGCACTGTCTTATATAGCATGATGGAGTGCTTTTACGTGATTTCTTACCGCTCAGTTATTATTTACTTTTATTACTCACTGAGTTGGAGTACTCACTTTACTCCCTGCACCTCGCGTGCAGTTGCAGGCGTTGTTCACCCGGTAGCGGGTTATTAGCGGACTGAAGGTATTACTATTGTAGCTGAGCAAGGTGACCACCAGCGTTCGCGGCACCGGACTTCATCTTTTGAA
Source organism: Nicotiana attenuata (assembly GCF_001879085.1). Classification (NCBI taxonomy): domain Eukaryota; kingdom Viridiplantae; phylum Streptophyta; class Magnoliopsida; order Solanales; family Solanaceae; genus Nicotiana; species Nicotiana attenuata. The sequence goes on along the minus strand of NW_017674707.1, from coordinate 159 downwards.
CTCCAGATTTTATTTGTATATATTATTGGCCATGTAGTGGTGTTCAGTCTTCTTTAGATGCTCGTGACTTGTGACACCCCTGTCGGTTGTAATTAATAGTTTTTTTTATGCCACTAAGTTGTGCTTTCTATTCATTTACGTTTAATAATTGTTAAAGAG
>NW_017674706.1:76239-87637 GCF_001879085.1 Nicotiana attenuata | reverse complement strand
AGCGAGGATCATACCATTCTTCCCATGATTTTGGAGATATTTTCGAGCTTTGACCCGCTGCCAAGAGGGTGAAGATTACTTCGAGGGATGCAACATTCTGCTGGAGATGTGGTTCATAGAGCACCTTTATCATCATCCAATAGTAATAAATTTCAATGAAAACTGGCTGAATTACATTGGATGTCACCTAGACAGGGCCGCAAGTTGTAATCTTCCAGAGGGGGTGAGGGCCTGGCAGAAATTACTTGGTTCATTGAATGCTGATAGAATCACTTGGAACTATTATTGGTTCCCTTCTGCTAGGGTCATGCATATGTCGACGTATCGCCCGTTCTTCATACTCATGGGTTTTAGAGGTTTCCAAACCTACGCGCCCTTACGCGTCATGCGCCAGCTAGGGAGAGAGCAAAAGAGGCCCCTGATTGAGGACATGCGTCCGTTCGTGTGGGAATTCAAGGGAGAGGAACCTCCAAGGGAGTCTTATGCACAAAAGGTTTGGTTTGGTGGTCGATTTTCTGATTTGGACAAGATGGTAGCTGATCGTGAACGTGGGGAGGTAAGCCTCGCATACCTTGAGTGGTTTCGCAACCAGGCTATCCCCGAGCAAAGGCCAGAAAGATCCATACGGCATGCAGTTGATTGGGAGGAGGAGATCGAGGCCAGAGTTAGAGAAACCAGAAGGGAAGTCGCACAAGAGTTCCAATCTCGTATTGACATTTTACAAGAAGATAAGAGCATTCTGGAGACAACCATGGACATACAACAGGCTGATTTTGAGCAGAAAAAGGCTCAGTGGGCACGAGAGAAGCAAGCACTCAAAGCCCAAATTCAAAAGAAGAACATAGTCACAACCACTCAACAACAAGAGAGAGAGAAGCCCAGCTCAGGGTAGTCCGTGATCACGAGCACAGAGGTTTTGCTCCATTAATCCAAGGTCTGAGGGATCAGATAGGAGGAGTTGAGTCAAGCAAGGAGAGCCAGATCGCGGAGTTTGAAATAGAAAGACACCACTACCAAAAGGTGATCAACCAGTTAGAAGCGGAGTCGCTAGATGTTCGGCGCCAAAAAGATATGGCCTTGGACCGCGAGCGTGATGCGCTGGATCTAGCTGAGACCCGTGGTAAGCAAAATCAAGAGTTGCATGTGGCTCAAGAATACATTAAGGGAAAAATCCTCGAGGTAGCCACATATACCTCAAGAGCATGCAAGAGTTGCCAGGGAATGACGCTGAGCGGTTTGCAGAAGAATCATTGAACGTTGCTCGTCATATATCTGTAGACTTGGAAAGGATATACTGCAATGTTGGGGGTCAGCCGCAGGAACAAGCACCTTGATACAATGATGCTGGTGGATTCTACTGCAGAGATCAAAGTCTTCTTTTAGTTGTCAGTCCTTTGTCATTCTTCTTTTGTTGTTTTTGAGTCTGTAAGAGTCTTTTGGTGTTTTAAGTCTTGTTGTTTTACTTTTATCCTAAAAAGTCTGTTTGAGTCAGGTCTAGTCTGTTTATATTTATGTAATTCTTACTGTTTGAGTCTTTTATCAAAAACAAAAAAAAATATTATATATATCAAAAATCAATGAAAAAGATTTTGTTTAGAAAAATTCGAAAATGAACCAAAAAGATGTTTGTTTTATAAAAAAAACGATCATGAACCTGAACTACGTAATGATCTGATTCATGCGGCGATACAATATGTAGGCAACCCACAAAAGGTTCGATCAAATATTTTTCAAATAGCTATAAAATGAGGGATCAAGATAAGGCGAGTGAAAAGAAAAGCAGAAAGAAAAAAAGAAGAAAATAAGGCGACAAAAGTAACAAGCTGATAAGCCAGAATGAAACATCAAGCCTTCCAAAAGCATATTAGAGACGGTGATATTTTAGGAGCATAGAATATCTACGTGCAATTCCTATATGTGAAATGCTTAACCCTAACACATTTGTTGCCTCTTAACCAGTAAGCTTAAGGTGGTTGGTTTGTGGTGAAAACTGGCAACACATCATTACTTCAAAAGATCTAAGTGAGCGGTGGTAATGGATAATAGTGACGAAATCGAGTTGGTCAGTGACAATCCGCAGGGTCAATCAGTTGAGCAAGAGTCAGAGGAAATAAGAAAATTGAGACAACAACTGTCAGATGTATATCAAGCTTGGGTTTCCGGTCGACCTCCACCCCAGGGTCCTTCAGAGGGAACTTCCACCATACCCCAGGCTACTCAAACACTCCATGCAACGAGCGATCCCATTCTACCACCAGGGTATGTGCCAAACTACAGCCTCCATGCTGCCCCCGGTACCTCTAATATGCGACCTCCAATCGCACCGGTTAGGAACACCCCTCTCGTCGTGTCTGGCGCACCGGTATATACAATCCCACCGCCACCACCTGTGACGAGGCCAAATAATGAGCCACCATCTCATGCTTATGATGGCCAATACTATTCTCCAAATACGGCTTTTGGGGTCTCGACCCCATACAATCAGACTCCTCGATACGAATCACCAGTGGAAAATGAAAAGCCTGCCACGACTGTTGAGCCAGATGAGATGGCCAGGAAAATGAAAAGTCTTGAACAGAATATAAAGAATATACAGGGACTAGGTGGTCACAAAAGTGTTTCATTCAGTGATCTATGCATGTTCCCTCACATCCATGAGGGTCAAGACCCCAAAATTTGAGAAATATGATGGACACGGTGACCCTATCACCCACTTGAAAAGGTATTGCAACCAGCTAAGGGGTGCAAGAGAAAAGGAAGAGCTGCTGATGGCTTACTTTGGGGAAAGCCGTGTGGGGGAAGCTTCCGAATGTTTCATTGACCAAGACATCTCTCATTGGCATGTTTGGGATGACATGGCCCAGGCTTTCGTCAAACAATTTCAGTACAACATTGATATTGCGCCGGACATAATTCCTTGTCCAATATGAAGAAAAAGCCAACCAAAAGTTTTAGGGAGTATGCCATCAAGTGGAGGGAGCAAGCGGCAAGAGTTAAGCCACCCATGGATAACCACGAGTTGATCACTATTTTTCTGGAGGCTCAAGAGCCTGATTACTTTCAGAACATGATGTCCGCGATGGGTAGACCTTTTGCAGAAGCAATCAAAATAGGGGAGATGGTCGAAAATGGCCTCAAGACCGGAAGAATTGTAAGTCAAGCTGCACTCAAAGCCACCACCCAAGCTATCCAAAATAGGTCGGGAGGTTTGGCAAATAGAAAAAAGAGAGATGAAGGGTCCATAATGGCTTCGGATCTAGGGAGTTTCAAAGAGGGGCATCACACCCTTATGTGCAAGTTCAGCAGGGGTAATCCAGCTACCCTCAACATTATTATCCCCCGCCAATTCATCAATACTCTATGGGCCCACCACAATATACAGTGTTCAATGCTCAATCATATGCTCGACCTACCAATCAGCAGGTACAGGCACCAGCTCCAAGGGCCCCCCGACCTCAGCAGCAAAATTTTCGGGCACCCTACAATGCTCGTCCCAGGCAGGATTATGGTCGAGAGCAGAGGCCGGTAGAAAAATTCACTCCATTGGCTGAATCATATTCTAGTCTATTCCTGAAGCTGAAGCAAATGGGCGTAATTGGACCCATCGCTCCCCACCATATGCATCCCGATTCGCATGGATTTCAAGCAAATGCTAGATGTGAATATCATCCCGGTGTCCCAGGGCATAGCACTGATGACTGTTGGACTCTGAAAAGAGCCATAGAGAGACTCATTTCTGAAAAACTAATTGTAGTGACGAATGGCGAGGACCCTCCTAACGTGACAAACAACCCGTTGCCAGCACACAATGATGTTCATTTTATGGGAATGATTGGCCGAGATCAAGAATACAAGTCGGTCGGTCGAGCAGAAATGACAGTGGGTGCAATTCAAGAAGGAGCAGGTCTGGAAGTAAGTCCCAGCCGAGATGTGCCATTGATTGTGAAAGGCGCCCAAAGCTCAAATAAGGCAACTTTATTTGTTCCAAAGATCTCGAGGTTGGAAGTTCACTCCAGTGTTCCAAGCCCAAGGTTATATGTACTTGGAGGCCACCGGTAACCAACACAAAAACCACTCCTTGGAACTACAACATAACGGTGATGAACTACAAAGGCAAGGAAATCATAGAGGAAGTGGGGGAAACTGGAGGTTTGACTCGATCAGGGAGATGTTACTCTCCAGAAGAGTTAAGGAAGGCCAAGCAAATTAGAGAAGGCCATTTGCCAATAAAGAAACCAGTCGCTGAAGCAGATGCGGAAGAGTTTTTGAAAAAGATGAAAGTTCAGGATTACTCAATCATTGACCAGCTAAGAAAGACTCCCGCTCAAATCTCTCTACTATCTCTGCTCCTACATTCCAAAGAGCATGCCCGTGTACTAATCAAGGTCCTGAACGAGGCACATATCTCAGAGGAGACCACAGTGAATCAGTTAGAGAAGATGGCCAACAGATTTTTTAAGGTGAACAGAATCTCCTTTACTGATGATGAACTTCCCGAGGAGGGAGCCGGGTACAATAGGGCTTTGAACTTGATGGTCAAATGTGAGGGTCATTATGTAAAGCGAGTCATGGTCGATGGAGGCTCAAGTGTAGATGTATGCCCTCTCTCTACCTTGCAAAGCATGAAGATCGATACAGACAGAATCCGACCCAGCAATGTTCGCATCCGAGCTTTTGATGGCTCAACAAGAGATACCATTGGGGAGATCAACCTCACCATGACGATTGGGCCAGTTGACTTTGAGATTGTCTTCCAGGTAGTGGACATGGCCACTTCTTATAACTTTCTTCTTGGAAGGCCATGGATCCATACGGCCCGAGCTGTGCCATCCACCTTACATCAGATGCTCAAATTCGAACATGACAGGCAAGAAATTATTGTTCACGGAGAAGACGAGTCTTCCATTTATAAAAACCCGTTAATCCCTTGTATTGAGGCCAAGGAAGGGTCTGAGTCCATTGTCTATCAGGCTTTTGAAGTGGTTGTTGTGGACCATGTCGAGGAAGGAAAGCCCATTCTGCATCCTCGTCTTTCCGCCACATCTGTAATGGTGGCTGCAGTTATGATGAGACAAGGTTATGAGCCAGGAAAAGGCTTGGGGGCATCATTGCAAGGAATTTCGGAGCCTATCTCTCCGTTCGGTAACAAGGGTACTTTTGGATTAGGCTTCCGGCCAACACAAGCAGATGAAAACAAAGCCAAATACCGCAAAAAGCATGGATGGGTCTTGCAACAACCTATCCCTCACATTTTCTACACTTTTGTCAAGCCACGACTCCGAGAGGGTCAAAATTCCTCGGCGCATGCAAACATTGATGAAATTTGCCATGGCCTCAGCCAGATGTTTTCTGAAGTGAATATGATCCAGGCTGGTGAAGGCACTAGTCGTGCCGATATGCAACTAATTGACCCAGACACCATGCTCACCAATTGGGAAGCAACTCCTCTCCCCACAAGGAAAGAGTCTTGGTAGTTTGCTTTTGCAGCTTTTTTTTTGTATTTTGGGTTACTTTCAGGGTTGTAATCCAAACATCTCAGTATGATTATTTTATTTTGATGTTAACCCTTCTATCCTTTCGAATTCAATGAAATACAGTTCAGTTTCCTATTAAGTTTTCTATCTTTTACTTTTCCTAATTCCTGTCATTTTATTTCCATTTTAGTTTTGTTAATTTCGGCTTTAATAACATGACATGCATGCGGAATTCACGCCCAGATCTTAAAAAGGTGTCTAATATCGAAATAATGCATCAAGAGGTTGAATATGATGAAGATGAGGTTGTTGACGAAATAAAAAGAGAGTTGGAACAATTTGAAAACAAGCCTAAGCCAAACCTCAATGAAACTGAGCCGATTAATACCGGAAGTCCTGAAGAAGTTAGAGAAATGAAGATAAGCATTCACACTGAACAAAAAACCAGAGATGCCTTGATTCAACTTTTATTTGAATACACAGATGTGTTTGCTTGGTCTTATGATGATATGCCGGGTTTAAGTGCTAATCTGGTGGTCCATAAGCTTCCTACGTATCCTGATTTTCCACCAGTCCAACAAAAGCAATGAAAATTTAAAACAGACATGAGTGACAAAATCAAAGAGGAAATAATGAAGCAACTGAGTGCCAATGTGGTCAGAGCTGTCCGATACACCACCCGGGTGGCAAATGTTGTGCCTGTGCCAAAGAAGGATTGAAAAACCAGAGTTTGTGTCGACTATAGGGACCTGAATAAAGCAAGTCCAAAGGATAATTTTCCTTTTCCAAATATCCACATTCTTGTAGATAATTGCGCAAAACATGAGATACAATCGTTCGTGGATTGCTATGCTGGGTACCACCAAATTCTAATGGATGAGGATGATGCAGAAAAGACCGCTTTCACCACGCCATGGGGTACTTATTGTTACAGGGTCATGCCATTCGGTTTAAAGAATGCAGGGCCAACTTACATGAGGGCCATGACCACCATTTTTCACGACATGATGCACAAAGAGATTGAAGTATATGTCGATGATGTCATCATAAAATCAAAGACACAAGCTGATCATGTGTGTGATTTGAAAAAGTTCTTCGAACGGCTTCGAAGGTATGACCTTAAGCTTAATCCAGCCAAGTGTGCATTTGGGGTTCCATCAAGGAAACTCCTCGGTTTTATAATCAGCTGGAGAGGCATCAAATTGGATCCATCTAAGATAAAGTCCATCCGAGATCTGCCACCCCGAAGAACAAAAAGGAAGTCATGAGTTTGCTCGGGAGGTTGAACTACATCAGTAGGTTCATTGCTCAGCTCACAACCACGTGCGAGCCCATCTTTAAGTTGCTGAAAAAGGATGCCGCTATCAGGTGGACAGACGATTGCCAAAAAGCTTTTGACAGGATCAAAGATTATCTGTCAAAACCCCCTATACTGGTTCCGCCTGAACCTGGTAGGCCTTGGTTTTATATCTATCGGTGATGGATAATCCTTTGGATGCATCTGGGGCAACATGATGCTACAGGCAAAAAGGAACAGGCAATCTATTATTTGAGCAAGAAGTTCACCAATTATGAGGTTAAGTACACCCTTTTAGAAAGGACATGTTGTGCCTTGACTTGGGTCGCTCAGAAGCTGAGACGTTATCTTTTGGCCTACACTACTTACCTCATATCCAAAATGGATCCTTTGAAGTACATCTTCCAAAAGCCAATGCCCACTGGCAGGTCGCAAAATGGCAAATCCTACTCACAGAATTTGACATCGTCTTTGTCACTCGCACCGCGATGAAAGCACAGGCTTTGGCAGATCATTTGGCAGAGAATCCAGTTGATAATGAGTACATGCCACTTAGCACATACTTCCTAGATGAAGAGTTCAACTCAATAGAGGAAGTGGTTCCAGACGATCACCCTGTATGGAAAATCTATTCCGATGGGGCTGCCAACATCAAAGGAGTTGGGATTGGGGCAATCCTCATCTCACCTATTGGACACCATTACCCTGCTACGGCCCGACTTCGATTTTTTTGTACCAATAATACGGCAGAATACAAAGCTTGTATCATGGGTTTGAAAATGGCCATCGATCTAAATGTGCGTAAACTATTGGTTATGGGAGAGTTTGACTTGCTTATCCGGCAAGCCCAAGGTAAATGGGAGACTCGACACATCAAGCTTATTCCGTACAGACAATGTGTGCAAGACTTGAGCAAAAGATTCAAATCCATCGAGTTCAGGTACATTCCCAGGTTTCACAACGAGCTAGCCGATGCCTTGGCTACTTTAGCCTCGATGTTCCCTTATCCAGGCAACACTCATATTAATCCACTAGAAATCCAAGTTTGGAATCAACACGGTTACTACAATACAATTGAGATAGAACCAGATGGTGAACCATGGTATCATGACATAAAATGATTCCTGAAAACAAGAGAATATCCAGAGCATGCTAAAGGAGATAAAAAAGAACTATAAGGCGGCTCGCCAGTGGTTTCTTCCTGAATGGGGAAATTCTATACAAGAGGACCCCGGATTTAAGCTTGTTGAGATGCATAGATGCTACAGAAGAAGAGCGGATCACGAGTGAAGTGCATTCGGGGGTATGCGGACCTACCATGAATGATATGTTTTGGCGAAGAAGATTCTGCGAGCAGGGTATTATTGGCTTACTATGGAGCGAGATTGCTTCAGTTTTGTTCACAAGTGTCACCAATGCCAGATTCATGGTGATCTGATTCACTCGCCTCCTTCAGAGTTGCATCCCATGTCCTCTCCTTGGCCTTTCGTTGCTTGGGGAATGGATGTTATTGGGCCAATCGAGCCAAAGGCTTCAAATGGGCATAGATTCATTTTGGTTGCAATTAATTACTTCACCAAGTGGGTGGAGGCCGTCACTTTCAAAGCAGTCATTAAGAAAGCAGTGGTAGACTTTGTTCATTCCAACATCATCTGTCGCTTTGGTATCTCAAAGACCATTATCACTGACAATGCAGCCAATCTAAATAGTCATTTGATGAAGGAAGTATGCGAACAATTTAAAATCATGCATCGCCATTCTACCACTTACCGGCCAAAAGCCAATGGAGCCGTTGAAGCGGCAAACAAGAACATCAAGAAGATTCTTAGGAAAATGATCCAAGGTTCCAGGAAATGGCATGAAAAGTTGCCTTTTGCTCTTTTGGGATACCGCACGACTGTTTGCACATCTGTTGGTGCAACTCTTGTATCTGCTTGAATACGGAACTAAAGCTGTAATACCCGCTGAAGTCGAAATTCCCTCTCTCCGAATTATTGTAGAATCAGAGGTTGACGACACTGAGTGGGTCAAGACCCGATTAGAACAACTGATGTTGATCGATGAAAAACGGCTAGCAACAGTGTGTTTCGGCTAGTTATACCAGCAAATCATGGCACACGCTTACAATAAGATAGTGCGCCCAAGAAAATTTGAGGTAGGCCAGCTAGTTTTGAAACGCATCCTTCCGCACCAGGTAGAAGCTAAAGGAAAGTTCGCCCCAAACTGGCAAGGACCCTACATCATCAAAAAAGTGTTACCAAAAGGGGCCTTGCACTTGGTTGATGAAGAAGGACGGGTACCAGACATAACTATTAACGCAGATGCAGTCAAAAGATATTATGTCTGATATATACCCACTGTAGAATTGTTACGCATTTATTTTCTCAGATCGAAGTGACAAAGGCTATCATTTGCTCGTTATTCCAAATAGGTGTCACCCTTTTGTTAATCCTTTTGGGCAGTATTTGTCTTCCTTGTCTCACTTTTTAGAACCTGTGTACTTGTAAAAAAAAGCCAAACAACAAATCTCTGAGTCATTGAACTACGTCCGACATGATTCTGAAAGGATACGTAGGCAGCCTTACCCTGTGTTGATACCCAATTTTTCTCTACCTATTTTTTGTACTCAAAATATTCTCAAAATAGCATGTATAAGCATGCCCAAAAGTTTGGTATTTTTCCTTTAATTTTAAAGATTTTTAAATCAATTTATTGTCTATTTTTTACACTACAAAATTCAATAATTATTCCCAAACCAGTCATTTTTCGGTGTAATAATNTATGTCTGATATATACCCACTGTAGAATTTTCACGCATTGATTTTCTCAGATCGAAGTGACGAAGGCTATCATTTGCTCGCTATTCCAAATAGGTGTCACCCTTGTGTTAATCCTTTTGAGCAGTATTTGTCTTCCTTGTTTCTCACTTTTTAGAACCTGTGTACTTGTAAAAGAAGCCAAACAACAAATCTCTGAGTCATTGAACTACGTCCGACCTGATTCCGAAAGGATACGTAGGCAGTCTTACCCTGGGTTCGGTCCCATCAGAACAAGAAATCCATATTCCCAATACTCCAAAACTGGGGCAGAAGTTTGTTTTATTTCACTGTTTTTCTGTAAAAACGGTTCTAAAAGTTGTAATTCAGTTCAAGGCTCATTTCGCCTTTTTACCTTTCAAGAACTTCTGATCAATGTCTTTTGAGAATGTTTGAAGTCCCCATGCCAAAGGCATTGGGTAACCTCACTCATGCAGTATCTTAAAAAAAATGAGAGAGTCTTATCGGTGAAAACTCGTACGGGCACTATAAGGCGACAGTGACCAGAGAAATGAGAGAGTCTTATTGGTGAAAACCCGAATGGGCACCATAAGGCGACGGTTAGTAGAGAAATGAGAGAGGTTAGTTAGCAAAAACCTGCAAAGGGCGCTACTAGCCGAATGAGGGTCTTTGATTCTCCGGCATGAGCACAACCAAGACAAATTCAAAATGAACATTTGCGGCGGATTTTGAGAATTAGACAGCTTAGACCGATCAGGCGTCCATTCCAAAATACATGTCATGATTCATTGAAGTCGGCACATACACCCAGATAAGTCTCCCCATTCCTTTTCCCGAAAGGGACACCTTTTGTTTAAGCACAGTTCTTTTTCTTTTTCGATTATTGTTCTGTTTGTACCCATATTTTTCTTTGAGTCCCTTTCGGTTTAATATTGCATCAAAAGCGAAGCAAAGAAATGGCTGCAAAACTAGCTACAGTTTCCCCGTAATATCAAGCACAATTTAGGGCATATATAGCATTGACGAAGGGACGAATCCATCTGAGATCTCATTTGATAAAGCGAACAAAGTGTTTCAAAGAAACTGAAAAGTCGCATGAGCAAGACCCGCTTCATGAGAAAAGTTGATAAGCACTACGTACACAAACTGATACTGGGTACAAAATAATTGAGTTCGATTTTAAAGAAAAATTGTGTTGCTTTAGAGACAAGGGTAGCGGCACCATGGACACCTGGGTATGAAACAGTTGGGGGCAACACTGGAAAGCCAAGGCCTCCAGAAAATGATACAAAGCGGTCGAGCAACTCGGTACCATGCTGAAAGAATCGGTTCTTCGACAGTAGTGGCCGTGAATCAAACTACTCAAGGCATCAAGGCCACAAACCAACCACCACTTTGAAAACTCATAAATTTTTCTTTGTTGGAAGCAGGAACAAAGCAGTGCAGAATGGCGATCCTAAAAGAACGAATGTCACCAAGCGTAAGCTCCTTAAAATCTCCATTTTTCTTTTATTTTTCAGCATGCATCACTACTGTCCATACCTCTCATTTTCGTAGCTTAACTCAGGTAGAATCCTTTCGCCTAGGGGGATTCAGCTCATAGTTTCCGAGTAGAAGTACTCTTCGCTCAGGGTGTTTTACACAGCTTAACTCAGGTAGAATCCTTTCGCCTAGGGGGATCCAGTTCATGTTTCCGGGTAGAAGTACTCTTCGCTCAGGGTGTTTTACGTAGCTTAACTCAAGTAGAACCATTTCACCTAGGGGATCCAGCTCATGTTTCCGGGTAGAAGTACTCTTCGCTCAGGGTGTTTTACGCAGCTTAACTCAGGTAGAATCCTTTCGCCTAGGGG
>NW_017674706.1:49943-75625 GCF_001879085.1 Nicotiana attenuata | reverse complement strand
TCCCATCCCTATTCCCTATTGTGTGTGCTGAGTAACAGCTTTGGCCTGACAGTATTCAGTTATTGCTCAGACCAAAGCTTGACCTCCAGTAGGTCTTTACTCTCCAAATGTTTGGCCAACAGGTTTGGCTAGGGGTGTGCCAGTCTACTTTATGGCTGGGCATGACCACCAGCCTGCCTGGGTATTCCCTATCCCCTTTCTCTTATTGCACTTGCACTATGCTCTTAGAACTTAGGTTCTGCCCCTCTTGTGTGAGCCTTGCCTTGGGACCCTTGAGCTCCCTCTGAACTTGGACACATAAGGGCTGGCCCTTCCACACTGCACAGCTCAATTTTCTGATTAACATCTTGGGTATATGCACTGCCTGGGGTTCCTGAAATCCCTTAGATCTCTGAAACACCCTAGATGAGATAAGGCTTGGAAATCTGGATCTCAGAAGTGGCTCAATCTCATATTATTAGACATTAAGTCTGAATTAGGCTGCTCGGATGTAGCTGATGATTCCTGATATACTTTTTTAATTCCAGTTTTATTTCTTTTGGGCTGTAATAATTTGTATAAACTCGGGGATTTAGTAAAAAGGGGGGATGGGATTTACTTTTATGCACCAAGGGTAGAAATCATGCCTATAGGGATTTATTTATGATTTGTGCAACTCCACGCGTAGAAACATGCCTATAGGATTCGACACTTAATTTCTGTAATAAAACATATAGATATCATGCCTATAGGATTAACTTCTGATTTCTGCAACTTCACACGTAGATATCCTGCCTATAGGATTGACTTCTAATTGTTCTGCAAATTCACATATAGAAATACTGCCTATAGACTTCCGCATCTCTGCATATATAAGCGTCATCAGGCAAACAGTTCGTAGGTTTAACAATAAAAGCTGCATATTGATACCATGTTTATAGGACTTATGTTAACGTCTAAAAAATGTCAAAAAATCAATAAACATATAGAGAGCATGCCTATAGGAAATCTCGAATCTGAATAGAAGCTACGTCGACTGCTGAACTCGTATTGTTCTGTTAAAACTGGTAACCTTTTTCTATAATCAGTTTGCATTATTTCTAAAATCAATAGATGTCATGCCTAGTTCTATCCATCACTTAGACAAAAGGATTAATTAATCAATCAGATCGTTTTTAGTCAACTGCATTCGAGCGAGCCTAATGTAGACTTTCCATCTAAGAAATATGCGTTGAACCAGTCCGCTCGTCACATTATTTAATTAAGACCAAATCAGTACGTGTAAGACATGCTAAACTCTATGACTTTTATCTGATTTATGGAGGCATATTTGAGCCCTTTTTGCTTGTCTGCTTCCCCTTTATGTGCATTACGTGTTTTGATTGACGCCTTAGCATTTTGTCCTTTGAAAACTTCTAAAAGCCCCCAAACCCCTTCTCCCTTTAGGATTAGTAGTCCATTTGCCTTTGGGACTGATAGGATTGGGACGGGTAATAGCATGCAATAAGTAACGATACTATTCCGCGCTTTAATACCTTAACGGGGTAGGGAAGGGTAGACATGGAGATGATGATCACACGATAACACTATGCGTACAATTGGGTACCGGTGTTGTGTGGACGATCCATGTGATTTATTAACCTAGGACCCCCCTCCCTCTTTGTTATTTTTTGTTCCAGAATTTTAAAAGCTGTTCAGTTTTCAGTTTCTCTTCTTTTACTCCAATTCTTTGCACCTATCATGAAAAATCTCTCTTTTAATTGTCTGAATTTTAGTATTGTTTCTCCCTAAACTTCCGTATCTTTCACCTCTTTTAAGTTACTTGCATCAATTATTTGACCCCTTCCCCTTTACTCGTATATCTTTTCTTTAATTATAAAACTATTTTCTTCCAAATTCTAGTATTTTTTTAACCTTTTGTACTTTTTATTTGCAACCATTATGTGAAAGTTTTCCTCGTATTTCCAATGCTTGCTTGTCTACTTGTTGTTTGTATTTAAAGTCACAGTTGTAGCATGGCCGGGAACCACACTAGTGGATCTCGAGGGGTGCCTAACACCTTCCCCTCGAGATAATTTCTAGCCCTTACCCGAACTCTGGTTTTTCATCTCAAATTCTTTCTTAAAGTGTCCTAATGCACTATAATCATTAGGTGGCGACTCTCGAAATCCAAAAACCCAATTCCCAAATGGGAATAGAGTTGTTTTTTTCCAAAAATGTCGTAAACCCGATTTCTCTTGGGAAAAAGGGGGCGTCGACAGCATGACGACTCTGCTGGGGACTCTTTAGGCTTTTACCATTGCATGCTATATGTGACTTTATTGCTTTCTTTTATTGCTTTTGTTTAATGCCTTTATTTGAAACTGACTTGTTTCTTTTGTTTCTTTTTCTTTAATTACTTTCATTTACCGCTTTCCATCAATACTATTGTAATTTTGAGCAATTATTGTAAACATTTATTGTATGAACGTGAAAATACATGTCAATTTGTTTCATTCTTGTGAACTGCATCTTCTACATCATATTCCACTCGTGCCGAACAAATACCATAGCAACGCTTATAATGAGTGGTTGCGCTCTTCCAATACTATCACCCCCTAAATTTGGCAAAGGCATATTTGCGGTAAAACCAGTCGATCAGCGGTGCAGTCGACGGTTCCATGCCTTTCCCTCTTGAGTTGTCCGCTCAAGGGTACCTGTCTAATACCCCAATAGAAACCTTACTCCATTTAAACTGTAGATGCATCATGGTCAGACCTAGCCGAGTCAGTTATGTTGTCCACATAATGACTCATTAAGATAGCCTTGTCCAAAGTCCACCGGATTTCCTTGAAACCCAAACGGGCACCTCCATGTTTTGTGCATTTATTTGGAGAACTAAATGCTTGTTATGCTAATTATTGGTTTAAATAATCGAGTCCAGTGGGGGTAAGGGCCTAACGCTTTGTTTTGCAGAAAATGAAACACGAAGTCCCCAGATTTGGCATGGTAACCAACATTCATCCAAGGCTGCTGAATTGGTGGAAAGACCTCCATTCCAGTGATCAGACACTTGTCCTCAAGTACTTGGGGAATTTGCCTTCTCTTCTAGAGATTCAACCTAACAACAGAATCATAGAGGCTGCGACATTGTTCTGGGATAGTGACAAGTCCGTGTTCTGCTTCGGGGACCTTGAAATGACTCCTTTGCTTGAAGAAATAGGAGGTTTAGCTGGTATTCCTCGGGAGACTCCGGGTTTGCTTATGCCAGAAAATCGCAAGGGTAGGGGTTTCCTTAAGATGTTGGGACTGAAGAAGAACTCAGACTTAACATGCTTGAAATACTCTTACATCCCATTCGACTATCTGTACGACAGGTACGGCCATAGCAAGTCATACCGCACCTATTCAGATGAGTTCGCCATCACCTCATTGGGGCACATCCATAGAAGGGTCTTCGTTTTTATGTTTTGGTTTTTGGGAATAATGGTGTTCCCTATGAAGAAGGCTAGGATCCAAACCAGANTAAGCAAAAAATGACACAAGCCTTCAAATGTCGATTCCTTTACTAACTCCAATAACAACTATAATTTTTTCTCATTTTTAATAATATAAAATACTAGGCAATTAGTAGGCGCGCTTTAACTCACGAAATCACTTGCGGAGCGTGATGTCTTAACATTCGATAAATTAATACAAAAATCTCATACCATGCCCATTAGTTTTAGTTAATTCTTAATTTAGTTAATCTTCTGTTAAAATCGCGGATTCGCTTGCGTAACGCGATAGTTGACCTTTTTAATAATTTTCAAAACTAATTTCTTTGAATGTAGTAATTTTTTCCAAAAGTAATGATGTACTAATAATCCTCGTCATGACTGTGGATTCGCGTGCATAGCGCGGTTATGACAAAAAATCAAATAAAATTCATCTCGGTCGCACATTCGCTTGCGTGGTGCGGTCAGGATAATTTTATTAAAATCTTTTCTATAATAATTATAATAATAAAAGCGGACATAGGTAAAACATGAAAATCAAATAAAATTACAGTTTTATCCAAATTAATTCAAGCCAAGTTTAAGTCAATAAAGCAACCGTGCTAGAACCACGGGACTCGGGGAATGCCTTGCACCTTCTCCCCGGTCAATAGAATTCCTTACCCGAACTTTGTTTTCGCGGACCGATAAAAATAGAGTCAAACCTTCCTTTGACTAGGGATTCAGATAAATGGTGACTTGGAACACCCAAAAAATCTATTCCAAGTGGCGACTCTGTAAACAAAATAATCCCTATTCAAGTTTGTCACTTTAATTGGAAAAACTCTTTAACCCACCCATGATCCATAACACACATATCTTTCGGGGGTAGAAAAAGGGGTGTGACACCATATTATGTACTAGATTCTCATAGTTAAATCATCCGTAATTGTGTTAGACTATCCTTAAATACTTTAGTTGAACTGTTTAGTAATTGTCCTACTTCTTACTTGCTAAATTGCTCCCATACTTTAGTTGAACCTGTTGCCCTTTATTGTCACATGTTATCTCTTCATTGTTATTTATCATTGTTGAATTAATTATTCATGTTGCCCTTTATTTGTTGACTTCCGTTATTTGATACTCATTGTTGAAGATTTTTTCCTTTATCGTGAGTTAGTCTTATCTAATATTGTGGTTACACGTTGTTTTCTCATTGTTGAGTTATTTGACATTGAGGTTGTGGAAGTTGCTAATATGTAGGCGATGTTGGTTATTGTTGGAACGTCTATCCTATTGAGCATTTTTCATCCATTATTATTGTTGATATTCTTGTATACGTTGTGGTGGAGCCATGGGCTATTGTTGTGGCAACTTTGATATTGTTGTTGTTGGAAAGTTGTGATATGTGGGCACGTGTGGTGCGAGTTGTTATTGTGATATGATATTGATGCGTATGCGGCGGTAGAAGGGTTGGGTTGACGTGTATGCAGCGATATAAGGTGGGACTTATGTGCGTGTTGCTTGTAGGGGAACTACGTGAAGACACACGGCGTCATAAGGTGGGCTAAAGTGCATTTAGCTATTTCGGAAAAACTATTTTCAAAACTTATTTTCAAATGTAAGGCTCACGCGGCAACATAAGGAAGAATTGTGATTGAAATTGAGAAATATGAATACAAGGTTGTACCTCAGTTATTATTCTTGATTATACGAGGTGGTACCTCGGTTTGATTTCATTATAAACGAGGCAGTACCTCGTTGTGTTTCTTGCTGTTATTTCATGTTGCAAGTTTCATGGAAGGAAATTTTCTTGTTGCTCCATTTATTATCATCCTAGTAGTTGTAGTCCGTACATGATCTTTGTATCATTTTAGTTGTTTCTTTCATGCTATTTCTATTTTTGATTTTCCCCGGTTTTAGATCATGCTATCATCTTTTTCCGTATTAGTTACTTTCTTGCTTCCTATTTTATATCCGAATTTTATTATATACTATCTATTTCATATCCTAGTAGGTGTCTTGACCTGACCTTGTCACTACTCTACTGAGATTAGGCTTGCTACTTGCTAGGTACCGTTGTGGTGTACTCATATTATGCTTCTGCACATCTTTTTGTGCAAATCCAGGTACGTCTGCTTGAGCCGGTAGATAGAGACTCTTGCTAGCTGCTTTTACCGAAGACTTCAAGGTATGCCTGCTCGGTGTCCGCAGGCCTCGGAGTCACCTTCCCTTATTTTCATTAATGTCGTATTTCCTTTTTGGATAGTGATGTAGTAGCACTTTAGTAGCATTCTATAGAGATTATGACTTAGTTCCATCGGTTTTGGGGTGTGAAATTGTGAGATTCTATTTACATATGGTTTTATCCATTATTTAGTCGCTTTCAGTATCTTGTATTTATATATCTGTTAAGTGGTTGCTATTTGTTAGGCTTACCTAGTCATAGATACTAGGTGCCATCATACATCCTTCGGAGGGAATTTGGGGTCGTGACAAGTTGGTATCGAAGCTCTAGGTTCATAGGTGTTACGAGTCATAAGAAGGTTTAGTAGAGTCTTGCAGATTGGTACGGAGACATCTGTTCCTATCTTTGAGAGGCTACGGAACTGTTAGGAAAACTTCACTTCTTTGATTCTGAATTGGTTAATTTCGAAAACTAAATCTTTGACTTTCTATTCTCTCATAGATGGTGAGGAATCACACTGCAGGATCCGACAATCAGACACTCGTGCCCCTGCTAGAGTCGGGAGAGGCCGGGGTCGGGGAGAGGCTGAGGAAGGGCACGGGGTGTAGCCAGAGCACCTGCCCGAGCTGCGACAGAGGAGCCACTAGTAGCTCTAGTTGGGGGTCAGACACCCGATGCACCTATTGCCACCCCAGCACTTCAGGAGACCCTCGCACGGTTCATGAGCATGTTCAGCACCTTAGCTCAGGCGGGGTTGATCCCACTTGCACCAGCCACATCTCAGGATGGGGGAGGAGCACAGACTTCCGCGGCCCGTACCCCAGAGCAGCGGGTCCAGGTTGATTAGGTCCAAGAGGTCATACCGGTACAACCTGCTGCTCCAGTTCAGCTCGTGGTTAGGGCATCAACATCTGAGAAGGAGCATCTTAGGCTCGAGAGTTTCAAGAAGTACCACCCTCCAACTTTCAGTGGTTTGGCTTCAGAGGATGCGCATGGGTTTCTTGAGGAGTGTCACCGCATTCTCCACACTATGGGCATTGTGGAGACGAGTGGGGTTTCCTTTACTATGTTCTAGTTGAAGGGAGTGGTATATCAGTGGTGGCGGGCGTACGAGGTGGGTAGCCCAGCCGAGGCAGCTTCTCTTACATGGGATCGATTTTCAGTTTTTCTTATGAGAGTTTGTTCCTCAAACCCTTCAGGATTCTTGGTGTGCGAAGTTCAAGCGGGTGTGCCGGGGTACTACATTAGTGTCGAAGTATATTGTTTGATTCAATGATTTGTCCAGGCATGCACTAGCCTTGGTTGCCACAGTTAGGGAGCGAGTCCGTCGATTTATCGAGGGGCTCAACCAAAGTATCAGATACAATATGGCCAGGGAGTTGGAGTCAGACACTCCGTATCAGCAGGTGGTTGAGATTGCACGTAGGTTGGAGGGTATGCGAGACCACGATAGAGAGGATAGGGAGGCCAAGAGGCCTCGTGGAACAGGGGGATTTAGTGGTGTTCACGCTGCAGCTTCAACCTGTCATGGTAGGGGCTATGTGTGCCGCCCAGTTCATTCAGCACTTCCAGCTTCTAGTGGTGCTCCGGTTGTATCGAGGTCCCAGGTCGCACATTTTGCTCAGCCACTTTCTTGTGCACCTCCTGCACGGGTGCCTTCATTGATCAGTCCAGCCAAGCAGGCCCGAGCTAGTCCCAGCTGCCACATCCTCCGAGATCTTGTTTTGAGTGTGGTGATACCTACCACATGGTCAGAGATTGCCCCAGACTCAGTAGGGGTGCACTGCCCCAGACTCAGTAGGGGTGCACCTTCCCAGACTACTGAGGCTCCACGGATTCAGTCAGGTCCGCAGACTTCTCAGGCCATGATTGTTGCCCTAGCTGCCGCTCCACCCGCTCAGCCAGCTAGAGGTGGAGGTCGCCCTAGAGGGGGAGGCTAGGCCAAATATTATGCTCTTCCTGCTAGGACAGAGGCAGTTGCTTCAGACTCAGTCATTACAAGTTATGTTCCGGCCTGTCATAGAGAGCATCAGTCTTATTTGATCTAGGCTCCACTTATTCCTATGTATCATCTTACTTTGCTCCATCCCGCGATTCCTTGAGTTCTCCTGTTTATGTGGCTACACTTGTGGGAGATTTTATTATTGTGGACCGCGTGTATCGGTCGAGTGTAGTGGGTATTGGTGGTTTTGGGACGACATTTGATCTGTTGCTACTTAGTACGGTAGACTTTAATGTTATCTTAGGCATGGACTGATTGTCACCCTATCATGCTATTCTTGATTGTCACGCTAAGACTGTGATGCTGGCTATGCCAGGTATACCATAGTTAGAGTGAAGGGGTGAATTAGATTATGTGCCTAGCTGGGTTATATCATTTCTAAAGGCTCAGTGGATGGTTGAGAAGGGGTGTAATGCTTATCTAGCCTTTGTGCGGGATATCAGTGCTGATACTCCTACCCTTGAGTCAGTTCCAGTAGTGAGCGAATTTCCAGATGTATTTTCAGCATATCTTCCGGGCATGCCGCCTGACAGAGATATCTTTCGGTATTGACTTATTGCTAGGAACTTAACCCATTTCTATTCCACCATATCGTATGGCCTAGTAGAGCTGAAGGAGTTAAAGGAGAAGTTACAGGATTTTCTTGATAAGGGATTCATTTAGCCTAGAGTGTCATCGTGGGGTGATCCGGTCTTGTTTGTGAATAATAAGGATGGATCTATGCGCATGCGCATTGATTATCGTCAGTTGAACAAGGTTACGGTGAAGAACAAGTATCCATTGCCACGCATTGATGACCTATTTGATCAGCTACAGGGTGCTAGAGTGTTCTGCAAGATTGATTTGCGGTCAGGTTATCATCAGTTGAAGATTCGGGACTCGGATATCCCGAAGACTGCCTTTAGGACTCGGTATGGTCACTACGAGTTCCTCGTGATGTATTTCGGGCTGACCAACGCCCCAACAACATTTATGCACCTGATGAATAATGTATTCCAGCCTTATCTCGATTCATTCGTCATTGTGTTTATTGACGACATCTTGGTGTACTCTCGTAGTAGGGAAGATCATGAGCAACACTTGAGGATTGTGCTCAAGACCTTTGGGGAGAAAAAGTTATATGCAAAGTTCTTAAAGTGCGAATTCTGGCTCGATTCAGTGGCATTTTTGGGTCATGTGGTGTCGAGTGAGGGGATCAAGGTAGATCCAAAGAAGATTGAAGCAGTGCAGAGTTGTCCTAGACCGTCTTCAGCTACTGATATTCGAAGTTTTCTTGGTTTGGTCGGGTATTACCGTCGATTCGTAGAGAGTTTCTCATCTATTGCTGTACCTATGAACAGATTGACCCAGAAGGGTGCTCCGTTCAGGTGGACCGAGGAGTGTGAGGAGAGCTTTCAAAAGCTCAAGACTGCTTTGAGCACAACCCTAGTATTAGTGTTGCCTACGGGTTTGGGGTCTTATATTGTGTATTGTGATGCGTCACGTGTTGGACTTGGCGCAGCGTTGATGCAAGACGGTAGGGTGATTGCCTATGCATCTCGACAATTGAAGACTCATGAGAAGAATTATCCAATCCACGTTTTGGAGTTGGCAGCCACTGTTCATGCATTAAAGATCTGGCGCACTATTTGTATGGTGTTCCTTGTGATGTCTTTACCGACCACCGGAGTCTACAACATCTGTTCAAACAAAAGGATCTAAACTTGCGGCAACGGAGATGGATAGAGCTGCTTAAGGACTATGATATCACCATTATATATCATCCCGGGAAGGCTAATGTTGTGACTGATGCCTTGAGTCGAAAGGCGGAGAGTTTGGGTAGTTTAGCATATTTACAGGTAGTAGGGAGGCCATTAGCATTGGAGGTTCAGGCTTTAGCCAACTAGTTTATTAGATTGGATGTTTCGGAGCCTAGTCGAGTTCTTGCCTGTGTGGTTTCTCGGTCTTCTATTTATGATCGTATCAGAGAGCGTCAGTATGACGACCCCCAACTGTTTGTCCTCAAGGACACAACTCATCACAACGATGCCAAGGAGGTCACTATTGGGGATAACGGTGTGTTACGGATGCAGGGAAGGTATGTGTGCTCAATGTAGATGGTTTGCGTGAGTTGATTCTCCAAGAGGCTCACAGTTTGCGATACTCTATTCATCCGGGTGCCACCAAGATGTATCAGGACTTGAGGCAGCACTATTGGTGGAGGAGAATGAAGAAGGACATAGTGGAGTATGTAGCTCGGTGCCTAAATTGTCAACATGTGAAGTATGAGCATCAGCGGCCAGGTGGATTGCTTCAGAGGATAGAGATTCAGAGTGGAAACGGAAGGGGGTTACTACGGATTTTGTTGTTAGGCTCCCACGGACTTAGAGGAAGTTCGATGCAGTATGGGTGATTGTGGATAGGTTGACCAAGTCGGCCTATTTCATTCTAGTGGTGACTACTTATTCTTCAGAGCAGCTGGCTCAGGTCTATATTCGTGAGATTGTTAGACTTCATGGTGTGCAGGTATCCATCATCTCTGACCGGGGTACACAATTTACATTGCGATTCTAGAGAGTCATACAACGTGAGTTGGGCACGCAGGTTGAGTTGAGTACAACATTTCACCCTCAGACGGACGGACAGTCTGAGCGCACTATTCAGATATTGGAGGATATGCTTCATGCGTGTATGATGGAGTTTGGGGGTTCTTGGGATCAGTTCTTGCCGCTTGTGGAGTTTGCCTACAACACAGCTACCAATCGTGCATTCAGATGGCTCCATCTGAGGCCTTGTATGGGAGGAAGTGTCGATCTCTGGTGGGTTGGTTTGAGCCGGGCGAGGCTAGGCTATTGGGTATAGACTTGGTTCAGGATGCTTTGGAAAAGGTTAAATTAATTCAAGATCGGCTTCGCAGCCCAATCTAGATAGAAAAGTTATGCGGATCAGAGGGTTCGCAATGTTGCATTCATGGTTGGGAGCGGGTCTTGCTTCGGGTTTCACACATGAATGGTTTTATGAGGTTTGGGAATAAGGACAAGTTGAGCCCTAAGTATATCGGACCTTTTGAGATTCTTGATAGGATTGGAAAGGTGGCCTACAAGCTTGCACTGCCACCTAGTCTAGCTGCAGTTCATCCAGTATTCCATGTTTCTATGCTCGAGAAGTATCACGGTGATCCATGTCATGTGTTAGACTTCAGCTCAGTCCAGTTGGACAAGGATTTGTCTTATATTGGGGAGCCGGTGACCATTTTGGATCGGCAGATCCGGAAGTTGAGGTCAAAGGATATTGCTTCAGTGAAGGTTCTATGGAGAGGTCATCCGGTCGAGGAGGCGACCTGGGAGACCGAGCATGATATGCGGAGTCGTTATCCTCATCCATTCACCACTTCAGGTATGTCCTTATGCACGTTCGAGGACAAACGTTTGTCTTTTTGTGTAATTGCACCCCGTCACTCCTTTTATTGCTTCACATATGTGAGTTTATTCTTTTATGACTTGCGAGGTTGATTAGTTTCGTTCCGGAAGGCTTTTGGGTTAATTTGGACCCTTGATTCTAGACTTATAAGCTTTAATTTGAAAGTGATGACCAAACTTTGACCTTTGTGAAAACAATCCTAGAACTGTGTTTTTATGACTCTGATAGCTTCGTATTTTGATTTCGGACTTGTGCGTACGCCCAGAATTTATTTTGGAAGTCCGTTGGTTGATTTGTGTTGATTTGCCAAAATTTGGCAATTTTAAGTTGAAAAGTTTGACCGTAGGTTGACTTTTTTAGATATTGAGCTCGGAAATTGATTTTGGGGCTTGGAATAGCTCCGTTATGGCATTTAGAACTTGTCTGCAAAATTTGGCATCATTCGGAGTTGAATTGACAGGAACCAGACGCGTAGTTGTAATTTTAGAAGTTCTTGAAATTCTCTTTGAAAATCACGCGTTTTAGAGTCCAATTCGTAGTTTTAGATGTTATTTTTGTGTTTTGATCGCGCTAGAAAGATTGTATGATGTTTTAGACTTGTGTGGATGTTTGGTTTGGAGCCTTGAGGGCTCGGGTGAGCTTTGGACACTTAGCGGAGTGTGGTTGGAATCAAAAGCAGCTGGTTTCTGCACAGGCCTCAGATCTCGCAATCGAGAGGTCTGAGTTCGCAATTGTGAAGTTAAGCCAACCTGTTGGGTTTGCATTTGCTAGCCCAGTGTTCGCATTTGCGAAAAGGCTGTGAAGGGGTTCGCATTTGCGATCCATTTTGTCGCAATTGCCAAAGTCCAAAATTCGCGATTGGGAACTATTCATCACAATTGCGATGATAGTAGAGGTTTGAAGGTTCTTCGCATTTGCGAGTGATTCTTCACATTTACGGGTTTCGCAATTGCAAACACCAGGTTTCAAATGCGACATCTGCGACTGGACTAATAGCTGAGGGACGGGATTTTTGAGTTCATTCTCTCATTCTTGAATCATAGACTCGGTAGGAGGCGATTTAGAGAGAGGATTTTCACCCATAAACCTTGGGTAAGTGATTCTAATCTATTTCTAATCATAATTCATCAGCATATCTTAGATTTTAACATCAAAATCATGTGAATCAAAGTAGAAATTTATGAAACTTTGTCAAGTTTTTGAAAGATAAGAAATTGAGTTTTGAGAGTTGATTTGGACTCAGATTTGAAACTAGTTACATATATGAACTCGTGGGGTTATGGGTAGACAGAATCTACCGTTGGACCCGGGTTTCGACCGGGCGGGTCCCCGGTTGACTTTTGTGGTACTTTTTGGGAAAAGTGTAAAAATCTTAACTTTATTTATTGCAATTGAATTCCCTAGCATTGTTTGATGTTATTGAGTCGATTTTGGTTAGATTTGAGCCGTGTGGAGGCGGACTTTAAGGGAAAAACTATTTCCAAGTTGTGAATTAGCCTATTTGAGGTAAGTGTCTTGCCTAACTTTGTGTGGGGGAACTGCCCCTTAGGATTGGTATTGTTTGATTTAATTGTGGTGAGTGAAATCTGTATACACAAGGTGACGAGTGGTTATACGGGTTGTACGTAGTATTGACCGGTTTAGGCTATTTAGACTATTTCCATGCTTTAATTGAAATGCCATATTATATTCTAGATTATCATAAATAATTATCATTAATTGTGTTAGACTATCCTTAAATGCTTTAGTTGAATTGTTTAGTAATTGTCCTATATCTTACTTGCTAAATTTCTCCCATGCTTTAGTTGAACCTGTTGCCCTTTATTGTCACGTGTTATCTCTTCATTGTTAATTATCATTGTTGAATTAATTATTCATGCTGCCCTTTATTTGTTGACTTCCGTTATTTGATACTCATATTGAAGATTGTTTCCTTTATCGTGCGTTAGTCTTATCTAATATTGTGGCTACACGTTGTTTTCTCATTGTTGAGTTATTTGAGGTTTTGGAAGTTGTTAATACCTTGAGGTGATGTTGGTTATTGTTGGAATGTTGAGCATTTTCAATCCATTATTGTTGTTGATATTCTTGTATAAGTTGTGGTGGAGCCATGGGCTATTATTGTGGAAACATTGATATTGTTGTTGTTGGCAAGTTGTGATATGTGGGCACTTATGGTGCAAGTTGTTATTTTGATATGATATTGATGTGCATGCGGCGGTATAAGGCTTGGGTTAATATTCATGCAGCATTATAAGGTGGACTTATATGCGTGTTGCTTGTAGGGGAACTACGTGAAGCCACGCGGCATACTAAGGTGGGCAAGTGCGTGTAGCTATTCCGGGAAAACTATTTTCAAAATCTATTTTCAAATGTAAGGCTCACACTGCGGCGTAAGGAATGATTATGATTGAAATTGATAAATCTGAATACGAAGCGGTACCTCAGTTGTTATTCTTCATTATACAAGGCGGTACCTCAGTTTGATTTCATTATACACAAGGCAGTACCTCGGTTTGATTTCATTATACACGAGACGGTACCTCGTTGTGTTTCTTGTTATTATTCCACGTTGCAAGTGTCGTGGAAGGAATATTTCTTGTTGCTCCAGTCATTATCTTCGTAGTGGTTGTAGTCCGTACATGATCTTTGTATCACTTTAGTTGTTTCTTTCAAGCTATTTCTACTGTTGATTTTCCTGGTTTTAGATCATGCTTTCAGCTTGTTCCGTACTAGTTGCTTTCTTACTTCCTATTTTATATCCATATTTCATTTTATACTGTCTATTCCATATCCTAGTAGGTCTTGACCTGGACTTGTCACTACCCTATTGAGGTTAGGCTTGATACTTGCTGGGTACCGTTGTGGTATACTCATACTATGCTTCTACACATCTTTTTATGCAGATCCAGGTACGTCTGCTCGAGCCGGTAGATAGAGAGTCTTGCTAGCTGCTTTTCTCGAAGATTTCAAGGTATGCCTGCTCAGCGTCCGCAGGCCTCGGAGTCACCTTCCCTTATTTTCATTACTATTGTATTTCCTTTTCGGACAGTGATGTATAGCACTCTAGTAGCATATAGAGCTTATGACTGAGTTTCACCGATTTTGGGGTGTGAAATTGTGAGATTCTATTTACAGACGGTTTTATCCATCATTTAGTCGCTTTCAGTATCTTGTATTTATATATCTGTTCAATGGTTTCTATTTGTTAGGCTTACCTAGTCGTAGAAACTAGGTGCCATCACGATATCCTTCGGAGGGAATTTGGGGTCGTGACAATGAGTCAGCCCATCTTGACCAGCCCAAATACAACCCAAACATCCCATTTGCTACCCCTAATCCTAACATATTTCCGCAATTGAATATGCACGAGTTCAAATCATAATTAACCACTAGTGAATAAAATTCAATAAACTCAACTCAAAAAAAGTTCAATGAATTTAATGCATTTACATAAGGAAATTTTACCTCCTATAGCAAACTATTATACCTTATTTATTATAAATCAAATTAATTTCAAAATATTACTCCCTTTGTTTCAATTTAAATGACATGCTTTCCAGTTTCAAAAAGAATGACACATTTTTATATTTTAAAATAATTTAATTTTGAAATTTTCATTTTACCCACTTTACCCTTAATGAGAAACTCTTATAGCCACACATATATTATGGCCCCACAAAGCTTTTACCCCTTAAGCTTTTAGGACCACATATTTCAGAAGTTTTCTTTTCTTTCATAAAATTTGTGCCAAGTCAAACTATCTTATCTAAATTGAAACGGAGTGAGTATTACTTATAGCTACCTTTTCTATTTTATAGCAAAATAAGTATTTATTTTATACCCTACCATTGAGGCGTGAACGCCAGTTATGTTCTTTCTCTCTTTTCCTTCTCTCTCTCCCTCTATCAGCAAGTTTC
The DNA here is from genome assembly GCF_001879085.1 of Nicotiana attenuata. NCBI lineage: Eukaryota > Viridiplantae > Streptophyta > Magnoliopsida > Solanales > Solanaceae > Nicotiana > Nicotiana attenuata. The sequence continues at coordinate 60,682 of NW_017674706.1, read as the reverse complement.
TCAATCCTCTCTCTTCTCCCTCAAACCTCTCTCCCGTTTCCATCAAGGCAGCCGTCGTAGCGCCATTTTTGGTGGCGATGGTGGACTTCTAGATCGAAGAGAATAGATCTATGTTAGTTAAGCACCTATTCACTATAGCAGCTAACTTCTGTGCAGATTTAAGGGAATAGTTCCCATCTAGCCGAGGATCCAAAATTTGTTCAAACTTCTTTCAGGTTTGAAAGATGTGGTCTCACCCATACCAGAAGTTTCTGCTCATTTTTAGGTTTATTTATGTCCGATGGATGCCTGCCGGCAATGAGTTCATATAGAAACACCCCAAGAGTCGCCGGAGAAGATTTGAGGGCTGAGTTTTTATTCGTCTCCATTTTTAGTTTTAATACAATGTATACATTATTTTTCTTGGCCGGAAAATGCCATCTCCGGCGGACTTTCTATACTTCTTTGCTATTGAGTCACATACAATGATACAAATAAATTGTATTCTGTTTAAATACATTATATTTTTTTATAAATACATTTTTTTCGCCTGTATTTATCTATTCCGAAGGTCTGTATTTATTGAATACAGTAGAATATCACTGTTTTTGTAATTTTTCGTTGTTTGAATACAGTGGAGTTGGATACGGTGAATTGAATACAATGTATAATAGTGAATAATGAATATATGTGAATTGAATACAATGTATACAGTCGAATTGAATAAAACGGTTGTTGATACCCAATTTTGCTCTCATATTTTTTATAAATATCATATATACTCTGACAATATCATTTTTTTTGCATGATCACCAATTTACAAGAGTCATAGAAGTATTTTCTATATTTTTCATAATTTTTAAGGCTTTAAAACTGATTTTCTTGCATTTAAATTATTCAAATATGTATTAATCATCAGTTCAAATTATTTTTGGGTGATCTAATCATCCAAAATTATTATTATTACCCACGTGTATGTTTTATAATATTTTACTTCCTTTTATATAATTATATTTGCATTTTTGAGCTATTTACGTATTTTTGCAATAATACCCTATACTTTAAAATTAATTGCATTTTATCATTTTATTCAGGGCCAAAATAATTTTTTTATATATTTATAATCTTCATATATTATTATAAAATATTAAGTTGCAAAAATAGTATTTTTATATTTATTTAGCTATTTCTTTAAATTATTTTTCCCTTTATTTCTTGTATTTAAAATCTAGCCCAATCCCAAACCAATTTTCGGACCGAAAGCTGGCCCAAAGACTCAGTCCACTTCTTTAATCCCTTTGCAGCCCAAACCAAACAATCCTTTACTAAACCCGGTCGGTACTCGTTTATACGACCCACCCCACTCTTTCTTTGATCCCAGCCGTTGATCTTATCAACGGCTCACATCCTATCTCCCATCTTTAATTAATTCGCCCCAAACCCTAATCCTCATTCCCTATCTAACAGCCGCCTCCAAACACTCTCGAATGTTCTCTCGTCTCTGAAAGAAACCCTAGCAGACGCCTTTGATTCTCTCCGATTCCAACGTAAATATGGAGTCATTCCATGATTTACTTACCTATTTTGAGGTACTACGACGGTGTATACGCGCCTGTGGTGTTACTTAATTTCTTGCCTTATTTTTGGCAAGAACTATCTTTCGAGATCCGGCTTGGTCAACTCTGATTTTGTAGGGATTTGGATGATGTCTCGTCTATATACATCATACAAGGAAGTATCTTTGATTATTGGTTTGATTCTCATACTTCTGGACCCAAGTAGGGTTTTGGAATCTCCTTCTCCTTTGCCGATGTTGATTGCATGCGATATATTCTTTCCTTCTTTGTGTTTGATTGATAATTTTCCATGTTTGTCTGCTTAATTTGAACACTATATAAACCTTTCCCCCAAACCCCTAAGATGGACATTAATCACTATTACTCTCTTACTCCTTCACTCTTTATTGTTCTGAACTTTGGCTCTTGGCCGGCTGAAAGCCAAGGCCACCGGAATTCGACTAATTGGCCTTTCTTGGTGCGATCACTGCTCGGGGTTCATCTGAAACTCTTAAAAACTCTGACGCACTAAGATTTTGGGTTTTACTGCTCTCTGTTGACGTTTGGAGTACTGCTGAGACTGTTCTTCTTATTTATTTATTTATTTATTTGTCAATTGGTAACTGGTAAGTTTTTTGGCCTTCACAGTTTCATCCTTTTTCGTTTGTGTTCATATTCTGTATACCCATGCCACTGAAACTTTTGTGAATCAATATGTTTCTATGCCATCTCTGTTTGTAGCCTTATTGGCCCTAAAGTTGTTTTGTGACTCTGAACTTCTCTAGCATTTGAACTTGCCTACAATTCCCAACTCTGATATGTGTCTATTATATGTGTTCAATATGAATGATCTTCGGCTCTCTTAAGCTCGTTTAGCCTAGTGTATTTGTGCCTGAATGATTATATCTATTGCCTGGCATGAGTTTACTTCCTAGCCTTGTTATGAACTCTTGTGATTAAGCTAATTCATGCCCGGACTGTGTTCGAATCCCTATGGAATCATTCATGTGCAACTTGACATTTCCTAAAACTGATACTTGATCATATTGCCATGCCAAGCATGTTTTCCTGCTATTTAATGTGTGCTCTCTGAATTTTTGTCTTCAATCCTGCGTTCTCTAATAATGCCTAAGACTTTAGGATGAATTAATTAGCCTCTCCTCCTATATGTGGCCAACTAGCACTAGGTCTAATGCTTACATGTCTTGTTTCTGATAATTGACATTCCTCTTATATTGTAACTGATTTTCAGCATGCTAAAGTTTCCCCCTACTTAATTAAGTAATTGCTTGATCATGAACTTGTTCTGTTATGCTGTTCCTTCATTAGGCTTTTCATGATAAATACTTTCATGTGATGGCTGTGCTTTGCTTGTTTCTTGTCTGATTCTGCAAGACCCTCATCTAAGGTTCTCTAGGTTGGTTCTGAATCATGCTTCATTTTGAAACTCTTTGGGATGGCTTACTATCCTATGGTGGTCCATCATGTCATTTTTAAAATTTGTTTCTGGAATTACAAGCATAAACTTACCTTATATGTGCCTTTCAATTTAGCTTGATCATGTTTATATGTCTTGGCTAGAGTTGTTGTTAGCTATAGCTTTAAGAACTAAGTGTTTAAGTTGTTTAGTCAATTCTATGAGTATTTTTTATGGCTGAATTTGGCATGTGTTTGGGTAAGAAGTTATTCGTTTGGCCTAGTGTTGGGCCATACATGTTGGGTTTGAGCATGGAACTCAGGTTGCTATGGTAAGCTAGTGTCTGGGTTTGCTGTTGGGCGAAGATTAAGACCACTGAAGGCCTGAGGACATCCCCGGGTTATTTCTGTATTGGGCCTGTAATTGCCTCATTGGGCTTGTATTCGTTCAAGCTGTAATTTTTAATCTTGTATTATTTCCTCTTGGGCCTGTAATAACTTGTAAACAAAAAGTTGGGGTTTAGTGGAAAAGGGAAAACTGGGATACTTTATCTTTTGCATGAACGGGTAGAGATCATGCCTATATGATCTTAATCGTTTGTTTGTTCATCGTGCCTCATTCTCTGGAATTATGTGTTATTCCCTTAGAAAACATGACTTAGGGGCTTATATAATGATTTGAATGGTTAGAGAGCATTCCTACAGGATCTAAATTGGACTTCTTGCACTTAGATATTATGCCTATAGGAGGTCAATACAAATAATTGAAATTGATGCTTTGGTATTTCTTTCAAATATATGACTCGTCTAGACACCATGTTCATATGATTTCAATATAGATAATCCAAGTTGTCATTGCTATTGTTCTCCTTTTGTCATACAGCCCGTCTAAAATGCATGCCTATAGAGACAAATGAATAATTCTGCATTCTCAACTACTTCACTCCCCAGACACGAGTCGTTTAGAGATCATGTCTATAGGATGCTACTACACACCTAGAAAGCATGACTATAGGATTCTTTGATAGTACTATGTATAAAAAATAGCCTATTCGTCAAAACTAGTCATCTGGAAATCTCGCTTATAGGAATTTACACTAATTGGTGAGTGGTTCGAATCACATATAAACCATGCCGATAGGTCTTGAACAATTTAACATGCCTTAACTCCAAACCTGCCTATCTATAGTTGTCCGTTTAAATAATCTGAACATCGCTAGTATAAGTTATAACTGTCTGCCTAATTGACAGCGAGCATTTGTGTGTATATGAGGAGGTGAACTTGAGCCTTTGGTGTTGATTATGTGTAGTCCTATTCGTTTTGATTGTGCGCCTAGTTTTCTCATTTTGAGCAGCCTAAGGAAAGTTCTAGAATTACCAAAGTAGTAGGTCCAAAGCCTCCTGGACCATAGGCATGGGACGGGTAGTGCACGCATAGGATTCGACCTAGAATTGAATTAGAGCGCCTTTAAGTAATAACTTTAACATAGTAATCGAGTAGCAGGAGATGATAGTTTGTGCCCGCTGAATAATATGAGCAATCCCTACCTTAAGGGAGTTGAGAAGTATTATTTATGTTGCACGGGGTGATCCTTTAGGCTAAAAAATTTAAAACCCCCCTTTTCTTTATATGCTTGCTAAAGGGACTTAGTCATTGAATATAGACCGACGCAGTTGTATCCTCTAAGACTTGTACTGATTATTTACATATTTTAATTTTTATGTTGTTTTTTATACACTTGTTACAATAGACCTTCAAACTTCCATTTTTATGACCACTTAGCTTAATTATTACTCAATAATCCACATAGCGTAAACTTCGGCCGGGACCCACCGTTGTGGACCTCGAAGAGTGCCTAACACCTTCTTTTCGAGGTAATTTGAGCCCTTACCCGATCTTTGGTGATCTAGACTAGTCAAATAGAGTTATTTGCAAATAGGTGCTCTAATGGACCTTAAAAATCGTTAGGTGACGACTCTTCTCTTTTAATACCCACTAAAGAGTTGTCACACGTCGAAGCCCACTTTCGCGAGAAAACGGGGCGTGACAACGGTATACACCCTATTTCTTGATTTTTTGTTGTTTGAATACAACTGAATTCAATATAGTGAAATTGAATACAATTCAATATTGCGCTTTCCGTTATTAAACACCTGTAATCACTATTTTTTAGGCGGATTACCTCACAGTATTTATAAATATATTTGCGCGAATACATGAAATACAGAATTAAATAGCTCTAATCCCTGTTTTAGGCGGATTACCTTACTGTATTTATAAATACAATCGCGCGAATACATGGAATATAGAATTAAATTGTTGTAATCCCTATTTTTTGGCGGATACCTCATTGTATTTGTAAATACAGTCGCGCGAATACATGGAATACAACACAGTAGCAACAAAATTTTGTAGAATTGATTTTGTTGAGTTAAATTAGGAGTGGTATACTCTAATTGATCAAATTTCCGTTATTAAACAGCTGGACTCCCTACTTATTAGGCGAATTTCGCGACTGTATTCATGGATACAGTAGCGCGAATACAACGAATACAGTCGCACAGCTAGACTCCCCTATTTTTTAGGCGAACTCCTCTACTGTCTTCATGAATACAGTAGCGCGAATACAGCGAATACATTCGCGTAACAATTAAATAGTAGCTATAGAAAGTAATTATGTATATGATAGTTATAGGAAGTTAATAGCCACTAAACAATAGTGGTTTCTAAAAAATCATCTTTACATAATTCAACTCTATAAATGTAACACCTCAACACATTTGACATTTACAAACTTACCATGTAACAGCACCCCGATAACCTAACATATTTCATACTACATATTCAAAACAAACATCTTATATCATGTTGTCAAAAAATATTAACAACTCAATATAAAGTCGAATTTCCCAAGAAAAGTACCCCTATTTTTTTTTTAATAAAAGGTATTTTTTTTCTCCAAGAAAAGTACATGTTTTTAGAATACACTTTTTTTTTAATACTTTTGATCCACTTAACTGGGGAGAAATTCAAAAATAGTCAGATTTACAAGTGGTCGTTCTAAAATAGCCCAGTTTCAAAAGTAATCGAAATTTAGCCACTTTTCATGTAAAGATAAATCTGAGCGAAAACACTGTTCAAAATCCAAAAAATACGCCAGTACATTATGCTGGAACTCCAGTATAAGTATACTTGAACTCCAGCATATTATACTGGAGTTCCAGGATAAGTATGTTGGAACTCCAGCATAATATGATGGAGTTCCAGCATAAGTACACTAGAACTCCAGCATAATATACTGGAGTTCCAGCAAAGTATACCGGTCCAGTATAATATGCTGGAAGTTCATACACAAGTGCTCAAATCTCCAGTATATTATGCTGGAACTTTCCGTGTGTTGGAGTTCCAGCATGATATGCTGGAAGTTCATACACAGGTGCACCGAACTCTAGTATATTATGCTGGATCGGTCTCTGTTACAGCAAAATAGTGGCTATTTTTCATTGACTTGGTTGGCTATTTTTGAATAATCAGTCCGAAAACTGAATAGACCGTGCTATTTTTACACTTAACTGACTAGATGAAAGCTATTCCAAGTGCGTTATGGATTCTGAAATTTCAGCAGATTTGGCATGATGTCTCCTATTGGAACAAATATCGTAAAGCAGTGTTTGAATATGAATTTTACTTGGAAAAGAAGTTCTAATTATGTGTGTAAAAAGTATCTTTATATGGAGACTGAGGAGTTAGGAGTTTTTTTTGGGGAAATTACCAGCTATGTCCATTTATAAGTAGCTCATTACAAAAATTGGCCAATTGATAAAATATTACTAATATTAGCCAAATTAGCCAATTAGCTATTTATAGCAAAAAAAAAATATCAAATTTTTGCTTTGTTTTGAGTGGGTGTTATTAGAATAGATTGGGCACAACATAAGGAGCTTGAATCTCAGTTTTGGGATGATTTGGTGAAGTTTTGAGGTGGTTTGAATTGAAAATTCGAAGTAAAAGCTGAACATGAAAAAAAATGATATGTGTCACATTGTGTATTATTTGTGTATCACATATGTATCATATTTGTATCAATTGTGTATCACATGTATATCCATGTATACCTGTGTGTGTGATACATGTGTTGCAGAAGACTTTTTTGAACTCGATTTAATTACGAATTTTGATAAAAAACCAGTCCAAATCACCTCCAATCTTCCTCAAATTTTGTATATTGACTTATCTATATACTTTCAATGAATTTCAACTATACCCATTGAAAAAGTTCCTTTTTTGTTTAGATTTTTGGAATATTGTATAGATTTTTGTATTTCATCACCTTATTTGCTACCTCGTCCATGAAATTTCCTTTCCGTCTTGTATCTAATGTTGCTAATCACGCTTAAAAATATGGAAGGTGATTTTTGCATGTGATCTTTGAGAGAAAGAACCCTATTATTTGGTTTTTCAATTTTTGTTGGCTAGTTTTGGTAAGTCTATGACTAATGGCTAGAGGTTGGTAAGTTGAGATTTATTTGGGACATTTGTGTAAGTTTCCCATTTTTTTGGGGGGGTGGGCTTTCGGCGGGAGAAATTCAAAAATAATCAGATATACAAGTTGTCTTTCAAAAATAGCCACAGTTTCAAAAGTAATCGAAATTTAGCCACTTTTCAGGTAAAGATAAATCTGAACGAAAACGCTGTTCAAAATCCGGAAAAACTCCAGCATAATATACTGGAGTTCCAGCATAAGTATACTGGAACTCCAGTATATTATAATGGAGTTCCAGCATAAGTATACTAGAACTCCAGCATAATATACTGGAGTTCCAATATAATATACCGGTCCAGTATAATATGCTGGAAATTCATACACAAGTGCTCCAATCTCCAGTATATTATGCGTAACCGATAAGCTAATCCGCCCAATAATTTATCGGGTGGCTAGCAAATTAGTACATTTACAAGCCGATAACCGATAAGCCAAACCGTTAAGCGTAAATATCCACACAATCTACCGGATAAGCAGCCCTGGCTTTCGGGATTACAAAAAATACTAGGGATAACGAGTTGGTCAAATTGAAGTGTTAATAACCTGACCATTTATAGCTTTTGACTTAATTTGGTTTATAAGCACTTTTGATGGTTACCAAACGAGTATATAAGTGAAAATGTGCTTATAAGTTGCCCAAAAACACTCCATATATACAGATCAAGTTAGGTGAACTAGCCTAAATTAAGTAGGCCACAAAGACTAGATCAAACTGAACATTTTATTATGTACATTCTTCCAATCCAGTTTGCTTCTCATCATCCAACATTTTGCTGAGTACATAGTAATGCACAACTCATGTCATCTACTGTAAACCTAAACAAAAGTGTGGTTCTCCTAACTCCATCCTCTCTCAAAGTCTTGAACAAAGATATTTCTAAGTACAAGTAATACACAATACACACAGAAACTCTCAAGAAAGAGAAACATAGAAATTTAGCAAGCAAGAAGAGCTAACTAGGCATTGACTTATGATTTTCTAGTATGAAGAGGATCCTAATGCCTTAAGAGTGATTGGACGACAGATGGAAGATAATGGATCGCCGGACCATGCTGAGTTAGCTAGCAAGATATTCACAGCTTCAGTAGGGTTATATAAATCCCACCATACATGATTTGAAGCTTGGTGGCACGCCATATCTGGTGACAGGCAGCCTTTCATCCCACCATATTTGCCTAGTCCACAACAAGCATTCTTTGCATCCTCAAATCCTGCAAATATTTTCACAGCAGATCGAGACAGTTGATAACGACAAATTAGAACAGCTAGAGATTATAGTAGTTTTAATAACAACAACAACAACAAAACACCCAGTGAAATCCCACAAGTGGGGTCTGGGAGTGTAATGTGTACGCAGACCTCACCCCTACCTAAGAAGGTAGAGAGTATATTAGTTTTAATATAACCAGAAAATATATGAACAAAAATCCAGATTCTGGACAAGCAAAATAGAACACGATGTGATCTTTTTTTACCCGTTTAGGATCAAAACCTTAAAGCAAGGATGATTTAGAGAGAATAACAAGAGGAAAGAAGGACTATGGGAGCAGACAGATAGAGATGTGAAGTTATAATGAAATTCACCAGGCATAGTGGAATAACCAAATCGGATGTGAAATATTGAAGCGCGATGAAACTCCAGATCGTATGTGGAATAGCCTAATATGAAATCCTTAAACAAATTTGCTTCTTTTGAGTGCAGAAGGCAAATAAATTAACTATCTAAAGATATCGTCCAATATGCAATGAGAGAATAGTGTAACACTTCAAATATGATGTCCGTTACATTAACAACATTCAGTCCAGTTTGAGGCACCAATAATCAACTTTCGGGCATTTTCAAAGATAATCCTAAATTACAAGGTGCTTTAGATAGGTACGATCCAGCTGATCACGTAAATGAAAATTGTCAACAATCAGTTCTCTCAATGAGATTCAAAATCGGAGATCTAGCAACCAGCAAAACATTTATGCAGAAAGCAGTGGATCTTGTACTATTCCAATGGTTAAGCAAATTATTAGAAAGGCTCTTAATTTTGACAAGTTTATGAAGCAGTAATCATACCAAAGGCTTGAGGATGAAAAATGAATTCCATCATTGCTCGATAGATATCACAGAATATGACTTGGGCACCTCGCATTTTGAGGTTAAGGTCAAGAATCTTCTGCTCTAGCCTTGTATTGAATTCCAAAACTAGCAAGTTGACATCGTTCTCACAGCCCAGCTTATCGCCAATGGTTGAATTGTGCCTTATGCTCATTACGCTCGGTGAGCATCCCAAAGGCAGTATGCCCATGCAAACAATCTTCCTCGCATTTGCATCATATAGATTCTCAATGACATTTATCATCTGGTCAACCAAAATACGGGTGAAATTTAGGCCATCGTATCCAGGACTTGTAGCAGATTCATCATCAACTAAGTAGTTGATCAGATCATCTTTTCCAAAGGACAGGTAGAAAAGGGAGGATTGAATTAGAGTTTTGGCAGTTTCTTGGCCAAGCTGAAGCTGCAGTAACTGGATGGTCTCAAATGTTTGGCGTAGTTGCTGGTTGAGCGACTGATAGCTTCGACTTCTAGGGTACATGATTGTAGCTTGTGCAGCACCAAAATTCACTCCATTTAGGAGTTCCTCAATCGATCCATTCTGGCTGTAGAATGGTTTAACATACTGCAACCCCATCTTCTTAGCTGCAACCACAAAGGCCATTTACATCAAACGTCAGCATTTAATCCGGACAAATTGTGATACTAAAGATAACTCAATAAATCAAAGACTTTAGATATAAAAAAGACAAAAAGAAAACAAGATGCACAAGCAAAGGCATTACAAAAAGTGTAAACCTCCAAACTTCAGCATTTCTGTGTGACCTTATTATAACAGAGCTACTATCAAGTATGTGTCTGAGAAACAGAGTCAATGAAATTGATCATACCCTTAACTTGTACTGGGGCTCTCCAATCATTAGCATATTAACAAAGTTCCAACATTATCATAGAGAAGCCCATAGGAAAATGTATCAAGAAGTCAGCACCCCAACCAATTTCTTGAAAATTAATATTCTACTCAATTTCAAACTAAGCCTCATATCAATGGAACTTAAAATAGAAGAAAGACTTTCCAGTATTTATGCAGTTTCCAAAAGAAGAACAAGAACCCCAAATTTGCACCTTCCCGTTTCAGGAAAGAATTAGCTAAGCTACCCCCCCCCCCGACCCCACCCCACCCACCCACCCAAACT
>NW_017674706.1:0-49923 GCF_001879085.1 Nicotiana attenuata | reverse complement strand
ACCCAAATCACCCCAAACCCATAAAAGGGGAAAAAACGAAGAAACACAGTGAAGAGCTAGAAAAGAAACAAAACTGGAACTTCAAGCATTTCTTGAAACTTCTCGCCAGCATCAAGAAAGGATCACAGAAAATAACATACAACAAATAGAAAAACGAAAGGCAACTAGAGAGAGAGAGAGAGAGAGTACCAAGAAGCTGAGGAAGGAGAGTTTGATCAGAGCCATTACAGGGGTGTAAAGAGAGATTTTGGTGAAGAATTGGGTAGAAAGGAGTGTTATCTCCACAATCGACTGAAGAATCCCCCATTATGTACATACCCGTCACTGTTGGCCACCACGAACTATTATTTGATAACATCATTTCCTCATTTCCCATGCACAAATCCATCATTACAACCAAACCCACATACAAAATTGATCCAAGAACCCATCTTCTTCCTTTCAAGAACCGCATTGTGGAAAATAATTTGGATTTCTGGGTTCGTTTCTTTTTCCCGGTTTCTTCCTGAAATACAGCTTATTAAGAGTTTAGTAGCAGTGTTTTCTTGGAAAAGTTACACTCTATCTTTTGCCCCTCGCATTTTTTATTTTTTTTAAAAAGGGAGTTCAACACAAATAGGCATCAAACTTCAATATTTATTTTTTCTGGCCGGTATACATAAATTATATATTAATTATATACAGTTATATACCTATGATACATAAATACACATAATTAATATATATTTATCGATTGTTTTTAGTTTAAGTGATTAGGTAGGGCTATTTGGGTTAATTCTTTTTTCTATTACAAGAGAGATAGGATTAACTATTTAGGAAGGGAGGAGAAGAGAGGAGGGGGACGGTAGCAATTGAGTCACACTAATTGATGGTCATCTTTTGGCTGCTTGTTTTTTTTTAAAAAAACCAAAGAAAATAATATTTGTTCATTTTTTCAAGTTTTCAAAAACTGATTTATGGCAGTATTGAGTTAAAAATTTCCTTCCAACTCACATAACTATAAATTTTTTTCAAATAAAATACATGTCCAAACTCAACTTCAACTTCCAAAAATTATATTTCAACATAACTTCAAAAACTCATTTTTCAAGTTTCAACCGAATTTATGTCTAAACGCTATTTGTAATATATTGATGGAGTAATTTTATTGGTATTATTGTGTTCTTCTATTATTGTCGCTTTATACCTATAAACATTAAAAGTGGTTTTAAAATATTGAATTTTTTTGTTTGTGGTAATATTTTCATTATCATGTGTATGATTTCCAAGTATTACTTTTTAAAAATTGATTGAGCAATGACATATGAAACAAAGGTTTTAACGAAGGGTCTTGAAGCAAAATTTATGTGAACCGCCTGTTTTTCTCCCATAACAAAGGCCATACACTTTGTATTTTCTTTCCCTTTTTCTTTATAAGCACAGCACGTTTCTTCCCTTTTTGGAATGTTACTAAACACCATAGTCCCCCATTAAATATGTCATGACATCACTATTATTGTAACAATTTATCATTAAGCATAAAATATGAAGCTTAAAGTTAAAGAGTTTTGCAAATATAGAAAGATGTCTATCTCTTCTTTACGGACTAAAAAGAAAAGAGTAATATATAAAATAGAATGGAAAGTATTAATAAATCGATTGGGATCTTCCCACGTCTGTGTAACCCACAATATGAGGAAAAGAAAGGGTGAATCCACAGAGAAGTGCTGAAATACCAAACAAGGCCTTACAATAAACCAAACTACAACTCGCCAAGCTTTGGGTTTGAGCTTGAATTTGAAATTTGAATAAGGATTAGCGATGGATGTTGTTAAAACTTGTTCAAAATCGTCAAAGAATTGAATCAATAGTCAGGGAAGAATGTTCTTGTGGTGGAAGGGTTGGTGGTAGTATGGTGAAGGTGGAGAAGATGATGGGTTGGGAAGATGAGGAGGGGGGGGGGGGGGGGGGGTGGTTCTTTTCAGTTTTTCTTTTTTTTTCCTCGATTTGACACGTGTCAGATGCTGATTGGCGCGTGTAAGAGGAATCTTTAAGCAAATGTGGTCAAACATCGAAGTGGTGTGTAATTGACACATCTTTAAAAGTTTTGGTGTGTAATATTATTCCCGTATTTAAGAGGTGTGTAAGAGGGATTTGGGGACAAGGTCGATGGGTAAAGTATGTATTTTGCCTTAAAGTTTGAACCATCGGGTAGAAATGCATATTGCAGCAAAAAGAGCTTCAATTAACCTCCAATAATGTTCTAAATATATAAAACGTCTTTTCCAAACAAGGTGGTCTTCAGTTTCTTACCAGCAGCTGGGCATAGGACAGCCTACAGCCCTTTTAACAGAACATTTCAAGGCAACATCAGTTACCGAGTTCTTTTGCCCATGGAGGAAATGTCAGAGAGAATTGCAACGGATGAAGACTCTGATTATGTGAATGTCAATGTAGTAGTTAACATGAAAGAAGGTACTGAAAAAGCTGTTAGTAACACCAAAAGCAATGAAGATGAACTGGTATAAGACCTCAGGCTGTTTTACAGGGTAAAAGGTGAATAGATTTGTTAAAATCCTAGTGCAGAAAATGGATATGCTCCTCTGTATCCAGTACTGGGGCGAGTATCATAGAACAGCCAGTCTGCCATTGTTCCCCATCGGATTAAAAATACAATCTAAAGATTTCACTGTATGTTAAAGCAATACAAGAATCTGCAGGCAAGTTATATCAAGTTGAGCAACAACCGCAGATGATAAATCTGACTTCTTCTTTTTTATTATTGATGATATATCTGACTTATTAATTGCCTCTTGCCAAGTTTTTTACTTTACCTGTTCAAAATGTGACTTCTTAATTGCCAGAATGAATTAAAAACAGGAATAGAGGCTAATAACCATACCAGAAAAGAAACAATTTACATTGTAAATATATCAGGAATTAAAATTGGTAGACCCTTGTCAGTGACATAAGACACGCACGAAATCAACCAAATAAGGAAAAGGTTGTCAAAGGTAACAGCTTGTTCCTTCAATTTAAATCAGAAATGGGTAAAACTACAGAAATGAGCAAAGCATATTTAGGAATTATTGACAAACTACAATAATTTCTAGACCTTCACCTTTCCAGTCAACCTACGCTTGTTGCGCCAGCTGTTCCTATCACCAGTCATTTGATTCTTCTTCGCAGCAACTGAGCACTGATCACCGCGACTACCTTTACCAGTCATTACAGACTGAAGTTTACGCCTCCTCATTCTGTTCTCTAACCTTAGCCCTCTTAATGCTCGAACTCTCTGCTCAATCTCCAAAGCTTCTGAGAAGTTCCAGATCCTAACAACACCTTCTTCTCCAGCACACACAATACGATCAGGACCAACATCCACAGCAAACAGATTGCTCCCAAATCCATGTAGCATTCTTTGAGGCGGCTCTACATTTTTAATGCAATTGTCAACCTTCCAGGTCTTCTCCATCACATAACTCTGCTTTGTCCTCAACAGCTTTCTCACATCAATAAGTGATAGTTTTCCATCACTAGAAGCTGAAACAAGCCAAGGGAACTCAAAAGCAAGAGAATAAACAGCACCAGAGTGAGGAATCCATGTCGCCACACGCCTGACATGAAACTTAACATTTCCAATGATCTCGAACATGTGTATAGCTCCATCTTCCCCTCCACTGAATAGGAGCTTCCCTGTGTGACTTCGCGCTAAAGAAAAAGCATTACCAGCATGAACATTGGTGACAATAGCACGTTTTGATCCACTATTAGTATCCCAGACATAAAGATCTGAACCAGCAGTGCTCGCCACTGTTGTATCATGGGGAGCAAGGCTCCAAACCCAGTCATTATGCATTAAAACTTCCAAACATTTCAAAGAAGATCGATCCCAAACACGTATGCTCATGTCCCATGAACCACTGTACATCTTATTTAAATCCAATGCAAGACATGTTATTGGGCCTTCATGTTTCCAAACTCTGAATTCCATGTTCTGGTTCTGAGGTGATCGAAGATCAAAGAGATGTGGATTTCCATCTTCCGCTCTCCAGCCATGTATAAATCCATCTGTACCCCCTGCCACTAAGAGCCTTGAATCAGCTGCAACTGCACGAATTGTGCAGCCAAGAGGGCGAGATGATGCAATGGATAAACCTTCTTCCAGGTCCCACATTCTTACTATCTGATCATACCCTGAAGTAAACACAAGCTTCTTTGAAGATAAAACAACAACAGTTCTAACAGCCTCAGTATGACCATGCAATGTATCAATACTATAGCGTCCCATGAATGTTTTACTACGGAATTCCCTCTCCACGAAAAGCTCCTTCCACGACTTCTCATCCGCATGCTCTGCGCCCAAAGGTGCCAGCAATATTGGCTGCCCCCACCTCTCATAATAGAACTCCTTCCACACATGGTGCTCAGAAGCAAGACGATACAATGACGTATTCACACAAGAAACAATGCCAAGTTCCTTCGGTTCTAAGCAATTAAGTATTTCTGAGATCAATGCCGGAGGAAGGTCAGTAATAGACCGACAATCAAGCAGAACCTCCTTAACAGCGAGCGACTCCTCGCGTTTCAAACTCAAACTACCACCTTCCCCATCCAATCTCCACAGTGATTTCTGTTTCTCTGAGTCAAACGCGAAATTCTTACGGTTCTTTGAAGGTTCAGTAAAACTAGAATCAGCTTTTCCTTTGCAGGGGTAGTCTACACAATCTATAGAACAATCTTTCAAACCAATTTTAGTACCTCTTTGGCATTCAAATTCCATAAAAGTGGTTCCCCTACACCTAAATATTCAACAGAGGAGCCCTAAAACAAATTTCAAGAATCAGCAAAAAAACAATATTTCTGCAAAGAAAACAGCAAGTTATTCACACCTTAGAAAAAATAAAAAAAAATAAAAAAAAAGGTAACCCGATTGAACCTTTAACTAGAAAAGGACATTAAACACTATTCAAGAACCAAAAATTGTAAAAAGACTCAAGCTTGCAAGACAACCCCCCTACGGGGAAAATTAATTCCTATAAACCCAAAAAAAAAAGTGAACAAAAGGGATTTCTTTTAATTTTTTGTTTAAAAAGGGGTATAAACAGATCTAAGCAGGACAAATATAATGAATATCTTAACACACAACAAGGGGAAAAAATGAATCAAAGGATATATAAAAAGGTACCTTTAAAGAGGAAGAAGAACAATGCCTTCGAAATTTGCTTCGAATTTGGGTTAAAAGAAAAAAATTAGGTGAATTAAGAGAGAGAGAGAGAGAGAGAGAGAGAATTGGAGATCAGGTGCCGGTACTAGCTAAAGCGACTTGCGTGGGCTAGAAGTACTGAGGAAAATATGAGCAATTTATGAAGCCACTAAGCTTAAGAGCTCCTTTGGATGGGCTTGACTTTTAAGCCAAAAGCCACTAATGGTAGCTTTTGGCTTAGAGTCCGTTTGGCTTAGCTGATTTAGAGTAGCTGATAAGCATTAGGTGCTGAAAAGCACTTTTAAGTGCTAAGCTGATTTAAAAAATAACCAATCACGTGTTTGGATAAAAGTGCTGAAATTAATAATAAGCAGCTGAAGAATTGGGTATACGAAAAGTTTTGTTCTAAAAAGAAGTATTTTAAGGATAGAATAGTAACTATTTTGGTCAAACCTAAAGTGCTTATAAGCTGAAATTTGTTAATTGGGGGAGACCAACTTATGGCTTTTGGCTTATTTTTGGCTTATAAGCACTTTTAATTTTACCAAATGCGTAGATAAGCCAAAAAGTGCTTATAAGCCAGTTTGACCAGCTTATAAGCTAAGCCAAACACCCTCTTATTTTCGTCATTTTAGCTTAAAAATAAATGCTTAAAAGCATCTTTTTACTTTATTCAAACACTACAAAATAACTTAAAAGTTATTTTGGCTTAAAAACACTTAAAATAAGCCAATCCAAACAGGCTCTAAGCCCATTTGAAAACTAATTATAATACTTTTGCATCTATAACTAGTTTTGGAATTATAATTGAACCTATAACCAATTTGTAAAAAAACTGCAAGTCTACTCACTTTACGTTCAACTTCAGACTTTATCGGGTCTGAAGTAAAAAAATTATAACTTAAGGCCAAATAGGTATAAAGTGCAACAAACGTTTTCCTATACTTAAGGCCAATAAGTCTGAATTGAAAAATTGCACTTCAGATGCACTTGAGGCCAAATAGGTCTGAAGTGAACCAATGGTTTCATGCACTTTAAAGCCAATAAGTCTGAAGTGAAAAATTGCACTTCATATGCACTTAAGGCCAAAAGGTCTAAAGTGCACAAACGTTTTCCTACACTTAAGACCAATAAGTCTGAAGTAAAAAATTACACTTCATATGCACTTAAGGCCAAAAGGTCTAAAGTGTAACAAACGTTTCCCTACACTTAAGGCCAATAAGTCTGAAGTGAAAAATTGCACTTCAAATGAACTTAAGGCCAAAAGGTCTGAAGTGAAACCAACATTTTCATGCACTTAAGGCCAAATAGGCCCGAAGTGCGAATTGCCCGAAAATAGAAATTTATTCTTCGAATTTTAACAATCCAACATACAATTTAATACCTAAATCTAATCTACATAAGCTCAAATTTGAAACATAACATCCAAATATCATCAAGAACAAACCCCAATCATCAATTTGCCAAAACAACAATAAATCTAACGAATCCATTTTGCAATTAATTAAGAAACAGAAAAAGAAGAAACCCTAAGCAATAGTAAAAAATAAAGCGCCACAACAACTCACCACTATAAAACATCATAAATTACCTTAAAATATGTTCACAAACAACATATATAATTATTGTTACTCGTAGAAGAAGAAGAAGAAGAAGAAGAAGAAGAAGAAGAAAGAGGAGAAAAAGGCCGGAAGTTGTTTAAATAATGGGTACAAGTTAAAAAAATTAAAAATAGGTACATGTTATATGGGGGCGACCAAATAAAGCGTCACGTGCAATTTTTACAATACATACCTATCAAATTAAAACTAAATACCCAACCTACCTACTCATCCCACTTTTCTTACCCAAATGGCTTAACATAGCTTGATTTAGCTTAGATTGGTTTAACTTGGTTTGATTGAATTGGCTTGGCTTGATTTGGTTTGGCTTGGCTTGATTTTCGTAGCTAAGTTTGACTTTATTTAGTTGGAAGGGCTGGCATTAGAAACAAGTTAAAAAAATTAAAAATAGGTACAGATTATATGGGGGCGACCAAATAGGGCATCACGTGCAATTTTTATAATATATACCTATCAAATTAAAACTAATTACCCAACCTACCTACTCATCCCACTTTTCTTACCCAAATGGCTTAACATAGCTTGATTTAGCTTAGATTGGTTTAACTTGGTTTGATTGAATTGGCTTGACTTGACTTGATTTGATTTGGCTTGGCTTGGCTTGATTTTTGTAGCTAAGTTTGACTTTATTTAGTTGGAAGGGCTGGCATTAGAAGAAAAAAAAAGGTTAGAGAAAAACTTTATGGGTAGGGGCGGGTAAATAATTTATAGTGATGGCTATTTGAAAAAGATCCCGGAAAATATGGGCGTATATCAATCTCTCTCTGTGACTTATGTGTTATGAATTTTTATCATATATTTATCTAACTATATTTAGTAATTTTTATTGTATGTGTATCCCATGATAATTAGTAAGTACTCCACAAAATATGTATATAAAGAAATGATCTTATGAATGTTAGTATTACTCCTAAATACAGATTTAGAAAAATAAGAAAATGTATATTTTGAAATATTTATTAATAAGAACTTTGAAACTTAGAAACAGACTTTACTGCTCTTATTCTGTCATCGGAAGAAGGTAATAATGAAAATTTTATTAATCAAGAAGTTATTCCATTTTCCTATTAGAATTGCTATTTTTATTTTTAGAAGAATCGTCTTTTGGGCGTTGAATATCTTAACATCACCAAACCAGAAAATAATAGAAAATTTTACATGCTATAGCTAAATATTGCACCCTATTTATTATAAACCAAAACACTTTAAAAATATTATTATTATAGCCATTTTTAATATTATATAGCAAAATACATCTTTATACAATTGATCCGTCAACTTTTCTGTAACACTCCATAAATTTGGCTTAGGTGTGGACGTGTTAAATGAGTAGTAATATAATAGTTTAGACACGTGAAATTCTATCGGGATGAGTAGGGGTGGAAATAGTTATTTTAGAATCAAGACGGAGAGTGAGGTGCATAAGATTCGATAAAATCGACTAAGTTTACGAAAGGTCTGTCTCAAAACATGAAAGTTGTAGCCCTTTGAAATAACTTTCCAACGATATATTGTGAAGCCCCAAAGAATCTCTGTGCAAGAAGTTACGCGCATTTTACTGGACAATGTGCAGTATGCGCGCCAGGTGCGCACCCGGATGGTCCCATGCGCGGCCGCGCACTTGTGGCGGTGCTACTGCCCTGCTGCGCGTTCAGGTGCACGTTTGGTCCTTCAAGTGCATGGGAGCACACCCGGGGGTCATTTTAAAAGCTCTACTTCGTCCCCCACACCGCAAAACACAAAAACTTGCTCTAGAGAGGAAAGCTCTCAAGACCTAATCTTCCCCAAGGTCCCTCCACCATCCAAGATGAGTTCTAATGGTGATTCTAAGTAATTTCAATTCTTTAACACCTTATTAACATGGGTAAAACCTTCAAATCATTAGATATTCGAATGGATATCATTGTTGAGAAAAGAAACTGTAGAACTCAAATTCAAGAGGATTGAACGTCAAAAAGATAATATCTTCTCTCTCTACTTGATTATAGTACTGGATTAATGATTATAGGCTCTAGTTCATGAGATATGAGTTGATGGGTTTGACAAAAAAGCATGAACGGTTATAGGTTTGGGTTGTTGATTGTTGATTATTGGTTAAGGGTGTTGTTTATCTTATGGGTGATGAAGGATGATGTTGATTATAACCATTTGAGATTTTAGAATTTATCTAGGAGAAATTGAATGGGTTATTGGGTGAAGAAACACTATTAATAAGGGCTATGAAGCTTTATACCCACCAAATATTTGATAAAATGCCTAAGTGACCAAAACATGAGTATTATTACTAATATGGAATCCCTTTGACTTGTATTGCTATAGATTAAAGTTGAAAGGGTAGACAAACATTGTATTAGGCTCAAGAGCAGAAAGTTAAGGTATGTGAGGCTAACTTTCAACGTTTGGGAATGTTTATGATTCTCCATACACTCATTCTTATGACTATTACAAATTTGCTCAGAAAGTAATTACGCCTCAGCTCCATGAATACTTGTAAAATTTCTATTCTCTAGATGATGTGGTTTCATAATTCATTCAATATCCCATGAGTCTCAGTTATGACAGATCATTTTACATATTCCAGTCGAGTCCTATTCAGCATTTCAGTATCATGTAAACCAGTATGGTTTAGTATTTAGTATCATGTATTGCAATATGATTCTCAATTCCTTATTTTAAATCCTAAATGTTAAACATCTATATTTGGGCTTGAGGTCGTAGTTCATGCTTTATGCATATTTGGGCTTGAGGCCACGGTGCTTTATGCATGTTTGGGCCTGAGACCGTAGTTTATGCTTTATGCATGTTTGGGCATGAGGTCATAGTTATGTATACGTATACTTGGGCCTGGGGCTGTTGCTCCCAAACGCACACGCAAGTATACGTGGTCGACAAGTAATATAGGATTGTAAGTCCAGATATCGTACCCACAGGGACTTGTGATTAACTATCAACTAAATTAAACCCAAATAATTAATCTATTCAAACGAATTCTAAAGTATGAATATTAACTAAAGATAATCTAGAGTAGAAAACTAGGAAACAAATTAGCGAACTTAGACACGAATTCAATGGGAGACGATATTCTAGAGCTATGGGTTAGCTAACAATCCCGTTGAGTTTTCTACCTAAATTGTCTAACTAATTTATCTGGTTTATTGATTGACGGGGTTAATGTTGCTCGTAGCCTTCTCCCGAAGTACAACTCGCCTATTCAAGCTAGCCTAACGCCTATATTCCTATGAAATTAGGATTAACAAGAACGCATTTATAATTCCTGTATAATAACCAAGCAAGGCGATTAGGTATATTCCTATCCTAACTGCAAATTTGTTCCCGATACTCGAGTTCAAGATCTTGCTCTACTCAATATAATATGCAATCTAGAATTCCCTCTCCCGAGTTCAATCCTAGATTCGTAGATAATATTCAATTGGTGATCAAGCAATCAAATAATTAAGTGCAAGATTGAATAAATAAACCAATATGATAAAATAACAAGAACAATCTAAGTTTCAAACTACAACATTCATGTAGCACCCCACAACTCTAGAACTAATAAACTATGAAACTAAGAGAAGAGAAGAGAAGAAAAAATAGTTAGAAGCCTCCTCCAAGCGTGGTGTGTTCTCCTTCACAAAAGTCACGTTCTCCTCTCCTCACAAAAAGTCACGTCCCTCTCTCCTAAAAAAAAGTCACGTCTAAAGACTATTATGGGACAGGGTTAGCATGAGGTGAAATAATACAAGCCCACTTCAAAACAACCTTTTTAGGTTAGCTCGTTCACTCTCTCGTGCGCACGCGAGAGTGAACGAGCAAAGTTCTTCTCTTTTTCTTTTTCTTCAAGGTCTCTCGTGAACTTCTATGCCTTTTTGCTATACTTCGCTGTTTTTTTCCAAGCTTTTCCTCAGTATCTCGTTCACTCTCTCGTGTGCACGCGAGAGTGAACGAGCAAAGTCCTTCTTTTGTCTTTTGGTCATGAATCAACTTCTTTTGCTCACATTTCGTCCAACTTGCTCCTACATATAAGAATGCACGTAATTAGCATAATTCACTACAAAAACTCATGTAACCTACCGTAATCACACAAGTTATGAGATGAAAGTACACCGAAAAATATGCATTTTTGACCGTTTATCAACACCCCACACTTAAACTCTTGCTCGTCCTCGAGCTACTTGCTACACTTTACAACAACACAACCTTTTTAAACAACTCTCATAACTCATCATACCAAGAATATTTAAAATAGACTAAGCACAATAGTGTAACATCCTCGCCTCAAGATTTGACTCACAAGCACCAAGCATTTTTCACAACCCGTTCCCTTACTCTAACATAAAGGTACACGACATTACCTTTCCTTCATGAATGAAGTGCCCTACACAACAAAAGAGAATAATTCCACACACATAAAATTCAAGAACAATTAGGAACGCAATATAGAAATAATTCACTCAATCTCAGAAATAATATTCATATGCCACAAAAGAAGAACCATAGGCTTGCACGTAGTGTACTACTCTACTAATCGAGATCATTCGGTCAAGGATCAATTAGGAATTTATTTGGTTGTAATGTAGGCTGCGGGACGGGTAGGATACATTTAGATATAAGAGTGACTACACCTCCCTAAGCATTTTAATACTTACACTTTAACATTTAAAACCCTACACTTATGTCAAACCTTAACCCCCACCTTCACATCAATGTATATTAACTCCATACTTCTTTAAGTACAATTTCATCAAGAGTACTACTATCAAGGAATATTTTTCACAACAATACAACTATTTTTTTTTGTTTCTTTTTCAATTCAAGTGGCTCTTACTTTTTCCAAAACAGTGCATCTTTCTCCTTATTTCATTAGTTTCACTCAAAAGCCAAACAAACCACCCACACTTTAACTTTTATAAAGTTCATAATAATTCAAGTGCTCATGAGAGGTAAAAAGGTTCAAATAGATGGTTAATTCAAACAAATGGGTAAGGCTTGTAATGTGGTTGCCAAAGAAACAAGATTACAGTGTCACAACCCAAAATCTATTAAAGGTCGTGATGGTGCCGGACACCACTGTCAGGCAAGCCAACACCAAGAAGTTAATTAAATTCTCATTTTTGTATTTTTGAAATCATTTCTTTTCCTTACATTAAATAAAAAACAAATAATGAACTTCACCGAGTAAATAATGATGTCTTTAACAAATTTTCAATACTGAATAATCCCAGAGACACCCCAGAACTCGGTGTCACAAGTGCATGAGAAATGTTTAGGAAATAAAATATAATACAATAATTGTCCGGAATACAAATTGGACAGGAAAGAAAATACAATACTCTGAAGGAGACTCTGCTGGCTGCGGGTCGTCTCGAGAGATGCAGCTCACCTAAGTCTCCGCACCAACCATGTTGTTGCGCCCAACGAGGCCACTAGACACAGCAAGTGTAGTATGAGTACGAAAAAAATGCGCACCCAGTAAGTATCCAGTCTAACCTCAAAGAAGTAGTGACGAGAGATCGACTTCGACACTTACTAGTGGTCCAATAAGATCAGGTACAGTAAGGAAGTGAATAAATATGAAACAGAGTAAATATATGAAATAAACATATATAAGATATGTGGTACAATTTTCCTCTTTACAATTTTACTCAAGCTCTCAACTAGCAAGTTCCCTCCGTAACCGGAGCATATATATGTAGATATAGTGGATATCATCAAGAGGTTATCATAATTCAAATTAGGGAAAAACCCTCAGATACACTAGCTTCTAACCAAATGTTATGCACGATTCCATGAGAAATAATATATATATATATATATATATATATAGGAAATGCCGAGGCGTACGGTCCGATCCAACATAAAAGTAAAATGTGCACTGCCAGAGGGTCGAATGGCGCGAACCATAGATGCATTTATTAACCTACCGAGGCGATCGGCCCGCTCCCATGAGAGTAGTAGAAGGAAATACCCCGCTCGCGAATCATACGTGCGACGCGGTCAAATATAAATTTAAGGAGTTATCCCGCTCGCGAATCATACATGCGATGCAGTAGAATATAGGTTTAAAGAATTACCCCGCTCGCGGATCATACGTGTGACGCGGTTACACATAGATTTCTTAAGTATTAAGGTATTCCACGATTCTCTTTAAATTACGAATTTTGAGTGAAAGATTTTTTTTAAGTTCCCAACCTTTCTTAAATTTTAACTCCTTTCAAAACATTTAATAAGTTAACTCAATCTCGCTTCTTGTCAAGACAAGCAATAAACATAATTTAACAACAATATCAACAAGGCATGATGTAAGCCTAAAACTACCCGGACATAGGCATAGCTAGTAGCTACGTACGGACTCCCTTCACCTCGTGCGTACGTAGCCCCCACAAATAGAAGCACGTAATAATTTAGTTCGCTATGGGGTTAATTCCCTCTTACAAGGTTAGAAAGGAGACTTACCTCGCTCCGAAGTTCCATAACTAGCTCCTAAGCCCTTCCGACGACTCAAACTGACGCCCAACGCTCCAAAACTAGTCAATAATTATGCAAACTCATTAATATATACTCAAATACTCGTTATAATCCTATTTACAACAATTCCCAACTCCGCTTGAAAGGTCGATAAAATCACCCTCGGGCCCACGTGCCCAGATACCGAAAATTTTCGAAGATAAACTTTGCCCATGACATCACAAACTCAAATATATAATTTATTCTCAATTCCATGTCCAAAATTCATGGTAAAAATCCAATATACAAGATTCTAGGTTTTTCCACCAAAACCCCAATTTCTACTAATTTCCATTTTCAAATCTATATAAACTCATGTATTTAACTCAAAATCGTGAAGAAAGCACTTACCCTATTATGATTGATGAAGTTGGCACACCAATGTGCTCCAAAATCGGCTCCCATGGGCGAAAATGATATGAAATAGAGCCAAACCCTCATTTTTAAAGAAGACACTGCCAACCCGACTTTCACACCTGCGGTCACTTGACCGCTTCTGCAGTTCCGCATGTGCGGCCCAACTACCGCTTCTGCGGTCTTCCACCAGACCCCTCAACTCCGCATCTGCGGCGCCCATCCGCTTCTGCGGCTCCACGCGCGCAGGTGCGGTCCCGCTTCTGCGAAACTCAACCGCATCTGCGGTCCACGCCTCCCCTAGCAAAATCTACTTTTGCGATCCTTCCCCGCACCTGCGGCCCTCTCCACGCAGGTGCAATTACACCAGAAGCATTATGCTTTAGAAATTCTTAAGTCCAAAAATTGATCTGTTTAACATCCGGATTTCACCCGAGGCCCTCGGGACCTCAACTAATTACACCATCCAGTTCCAAAACATAACGCGGACCTGCTCGAGGCTTCAAATCACATCAAACAATGCTAAAACCATGAATCGCACTCCAATTCAAGCTTAATAAACTTTAGAACTTCAATCTTCTACATTCGATGTCGAAACCTATCAAAGCACGTCCGATTGACCTTAAATTTTGCACACAAGTCACTTTTGACATTACGCACCTACTCCAACTTCTGAAATCGGAATCTGACCTCGATATCAAAAAGTCCATTGCCGGTCAAACTTCTCAAAAACCTTCAAATTTCTAACTTCCGCCAAACGACTCCAAAATTACCTACGGACCTCCAAATCCACTTCCGGACGCGCTCCCAATACCGGGATCACCATACAGAGCTATTCTCAGACTCAGAGTTCCAAACGGACATCGATAACATTGAAATGCACTTCACCCCAAATTTATGAAATTCTTCCAAAATATCGGCGCCGAAACGCTCTCGGGTCATCCAAAACCCGATCCGAACATACGCCCAAGTCCGAGATATCATACGAACATGCTGGACCCTTCAAATCCCGATTCCGAGGCCGTAGTCAATTCTTCCAAATTAAAGTTTTCGAAATAAGAATTTTCTTTCCAATTCAACTCTGAACTTCCCAAAATTCATTCCCGACCACGCGTACAAGTCATAATACCTGAAGTAAAGCTGCTCGTGGCCTCAAACTGCCAAACGACGCGCTAGAGCTCAAAACGGCCGGTCGGGTTGTTACATTCTCTCCCACTTAAATATATGTTCGTCCTCAAACGTGCTAAGAACTGCGCCAGAGTTGTCCAAAATCATTGTTTAACACCTCGTACACCTACCCGTGCTACCACAACTCAGTTGAGCACACTGCTTGAGTAAATCTGAAGATTCTCTTTTTGTTTAGTCAAATTAGCCTTAGAGCCAAATTCCAACATTCGGAATCTTCTGCCAGACCTATTTCCAACATACGAACACTGTATCAATCACCACAAGATGTACCAAAACGTGATTGCATACCTTTGCTGAATTCACACCATGCACCGCGTAATCACATGACCAAAATAACATCCTCCGATAATAATAGCCGACATTCCACGAGTTTCATGCTCACACACACCTCATGACTCATATAAGTCCTTTTCCAACTCTTGTAATACTGCCACGACGGATGGGATGTGTAGAACTCATAACCAACTGCCGAGTCAATAATACGTTGAGTCTCTCCTCCTGACAAGAACCCTTGCCTGATTATGAACCAAATAACTATACTTGCTCTTTAATATACTTCATATAAATCTGACCGCACTGATCCCAGGTTCAATAATCTTGTCTCACCCAGTATAAGTTGCTCAGGCAATAAGCCACGTCAGACACGACCAAAAGTCTCATATGATGCCACAGTGTGCGAACAATTTACCAACTCGAATGTGATACATAAGGAAAACGAACTCTAGAAAGGACTACTCAACCCACACAACTAACCAGACAACCGAAAAGGCATTATGAACTTCCTCAGAAAATGGAAAACAAAACACACAAAAATGGCTATAGGTTACTGTACTCAACACCATACTCTTGCGGCGTGCAACCCGATCCAAACAACATACACGTGGTGGGGTGCCGCCTGATCCACACATAATATCTATATAAAGAGATACCTCCGAGCTAGAAAGATCATTACTACAAAATGCCCGAATATCGGCCACAAGCACGCTAAGTGCATAATACCATCCCTGGGGAGACAGATGGCGCCATACGCTATAAAACTCAAGCACAACTAAGGTGCGATATCTGATCTGAACCTCGAGAGCCATCCTGCTCATACAACACCATCGCTATGTAGAAACTCAACACATATGAAATTAATCAAGCCGTTTTACAACCCACACTACACAATATAGTTTACATGAAATAGCCGATGACGAAACAACATCCAACGTTCGAATACTCCTCCATAAGGAGCACTATGCTGAAATGAGTACATCTGGCCCGATATAGAGCCCACATTCATATTTAAATCCATCCACAGACCTCAAGCCGATTCTAATCGCACCATACAAAGCTATTAACCTTTCAAGGGTTCATAATAACCCTTTTCCCATAACACACAAGAACAACCATCACATCCAGAACAAACCTCCACAATCCACAACCAAATGAACCGAGCGCCCTCCAGGCATAAATTCTCACATGATCAATAGTACCGCAATCTCTATGCTTAGTTCCAATCTTCGATCAATCAAGTGACTACATGTCACACTTATATAATCTTCCCGTAGGACGTGCTCCCACGACCTTCCGTACCAGATAACAAGTCTGCACATCCATACTACCGGCCGCACAAATGCTGTAAAGCAGATCAAAAATCTGAAATCAGTACTCAAAGCCTCTTACACAGGACACCGATCTCAGGTGACGCTAAAGACAATACCAGCTTACTCTAACCATCTGAATCCTTTCCCGCTCATCCGAGCTCTTCACATTTTTGTCGACACCAAACTGCAACCTTGATCCTCAACTTTCGAATCCCATGCCGATCACTGTACTTAATCATGCCAATGTGCAAGAGTACAAGAATTTCATCATAACTCCTAAACCACTAATAGGATACACACTTCACTTTGTAGGAACCTTTCACTTTACTCGTTTCAGGAGAATCATTACAACACATGACTGGATTCTCATAACCGTAGAACACACAAATCCTCAAGTAGTGGTCTAAACCACCATAACCCTTCCGGGATCCGCCTACACATAAAAGGCCATAATACTCTAATGGATCCAAATACAATCAATTACGGCGGCCACCAAGCCTCGCACGTACCGCCACCAATCACACGCATAATTTACTCACGCTGGAGGAACTGATAACTGCCACTATCATGCCAATTCATCCATGGCTAACCGATTCGACTTCTTCTAATTTATTCTTAACTTGTCCTAGAAATAATAATAACTCCATTCAACACATAACGAACTAAATCTGCACTCACTCTGAGGGATCCCAATTCACACAACCACATTGTCTCAAAACCCACGAACATTTCATACCCTCCTTATGTGCATATTCGCGTCTTCAACTAGTACACCCATCCTGATAATTTCTTCATGCATCCGAAGTCATTTTTCCTCATTCCTCCAAATGTTACACTGCAAGCCAAAGATTACGCAGAACTCTCCAAGCCCCTCCTTCATAATCCGCTGCAAAAGCTCGATACTCAACCATATTATGGACTCAAAATCACTAGGCGCCACACTTTAACCTTTGGATCCACTAGAACCGTTATTGAGAGTCACACACTCTGACTTAGTCCCTAATAATAATCAACTCCAAGGCTCTTCTAGCACATGAACACTCTCTCGAAGAAGTACTTAACTAAATCAGTTCCCTTGTAAATCACCTTCGTACGAAGCATAAATCCTGAATCTTCCCAAAGCCTAAACATGAGTCAATAAGGCCAATTATAACACATATTTATCAACTCCTTTGCTCAAGTTACCACTTATGTTCTCTTCCCTTGACCGTAATAATCCACCAATACGCCGATAACCGGAAACTTCACCAGTGATAATCATGCAACCCAAATCGTAGGTGGTGGGACTCTCCCACTTAGCTTGGAGCCACCCATTACATAACTCTGGAACCCACCAAGATTCTTTCTTCATCGTCGACCTGATCTTGCACAACCAACTCGCCAAACTCCTCAAAATCCTTCTGTTTGACCTTTCATGAACAATATGAATCACTAACCACATTCACATATTCGACCTCTTACCGGATAGCGAGTACAATTCTTCGTATCAAGCAAGCTCTTTTCTGTCGCATCCGGTCGCCCGCCGTATAATAGCCAATATTCTAGGTTAAGCCCGTAGACCTAGTCACTGTCCACCATAAATCCCAAATCACTCAAAACTCTTCTCATGGCATGTATTCATCCTACTACAGAACCCATGTGCTACTTTGCCACTCTCCCACTTTGGTCAAACTCACTCCTTTAAGCAACCATTCGACTCTCGTTCCTCACTCTTGACCTTATAGAAAATTTAACCACCGCAAGGCACCCCCACATGTACTTCCTCATCCTTCGCTGCCCAGTTGTTGCCTTAAGGGAAAATCTATTTGTGTCGCACTTGAACCAATAGATTGCTACTAACTTTAAACCCCTTCAAAGGTCATCTTTCTCAAGTCATCAACACCAGGAACACCGATCCACTCCTGAACCACCGCACACCGCGATCTCCAGTAGCCGCTTCTCCGGCACTATTCACAATACTCTGCCCTAAACGCGAATTGAAGAAAACCATAACACCTGCTAACTTAACGTATCCAATAGGGACAATGACACCACATCACAGATGAAAATTCTACCACGCTCGAAAATACCAAGTCTCGTTACTCCATCAAACCAAACTTGAACATTTATAGCCGATTGCCTCTCCTCCGCCGGGAAACAAAATTCTAAATCTCCGAATCTTGCATTGAGTAAACATCCTTCCAAGTCGTTCACTGCTTCAACG
The DNA here is from genome assembly GCF_001879085.1 of Nicotiana attenuata. NCBI lineage: Eukaryota > Viridiplantae > Streptophyta > Magnoliopsida > Solanales > Solanaceae > Nicotiana > Nicotiana attenuata. Next base: position 31,278 of record NW_017674706.1, on the reverse strand, counting down.
CATAGACAAACACTCTACCATCACACCAATACTATGCGATAACAACGCACGGGTCGTCATAATAATTAATGCCAAATCTCAAAACCTTAGGTAATACTGATACTGAGCTGAAACGACAGAACGACTTTCTGCAAGGCGATGACAGTAGCCCGATCAAATACGTAGGGAGGAATATCCCGCACCACATCTGTAGTATCATTACATTTTCTCAATTCCTAATTTATAATAAGCGCTTCATGTTGCATAAGATTGAATGGGAAGGAAATGAAGGCTTAAGCCTCAAGGAATCAAACCGCACGATGAGGGTTGTGCTCCTAACAACCCTGTAACCTCTCGAAGATGAGTAGAGACGTCTCTGTACCGATCCGCAAAACTCTACTAGACTTGCTCATGACTCGTGAGACCTAAGTGAACCTAGTGCTCTGATACCATGTTGTCACGGCCCAAAATCTATTAAAGGTCGTGATGGTGCCGGACACTACTGTCAAGCAAGCCAACACCAAAAAGTTAATTAAATTCTCATTTTTGTATTTATGAAATCATTTCTTTTCCTTTCATTAAACAAAAAAAATAATGAACTTCACCGAGCAAATAATGATATTTTTAACAAATTTTCAATACTGAATAATCCCATATACATCGCAGAACCCGGTGCCATAAGTGCATGAGCAATTTCTAGAAAATAAAAATGTAATACAATAACTGTCCGGATTACAAATTGGACGGGAAAGAAAATACAACACTCTGAAGGAGACTCTGCTGGCCGCGGGTCGTCTCGAGAGATGCAGCTCACTTAAGTCTCCGTATCAACCATGCTGCTACGCCCAACGAGGCCACTAGACATACATGTGCCTGTGCAACAAAAAAGCACAACAAGTGTAGTATGATTACGAAAACAATGCGTACCTAGTAAGTATCCAGTCTAACCTCGAAGAAGTAGTGACGAGAGGTCGACTTCGACACTTACTAGTGCTCCAATAATATCAGGTACATTAAGGAAGTGAATAAATATGAAACAAAGTAAATATATGAAATAAACATGTACAAGATGTGTGGTACGATTTACAAGTTTACTCAAGCTCTCAACTAGAAAGTTCCCTCCGTAACCGGAGCATATATATGTAGATATAGTGGATATCATCAAGAGATTGTCATAATTCAAAACAGGGAAAAACCCTCAGATACACTGGCTTCTAGCCAAATGTTACGCACGATTATATATATATATATGAAATGCCGAGGTGTACGACCCGATCCAACATAAAAGTAAATTGTGCACTGCCAGAGGGTCGAATGGCGCGAACCATAGATACATCTATTAACCTGTCAAGGCGATCGGCCCGCTCCCATGAGAGTAGTAGAAGGAAATACCCCGCCCGCAAATCATACGTGCGACGTGGTCAAATATAAATTTAAGGAGTTACCCCGCTCGCGAATCACACATGCGATACGGTAGAACATAGGTTAAAGAATTACCCTGTTCGCGGATCATACGTGCAAAGCGGTTACACATAGATATCTTAAGTTATTAAGGTATTCCTCGATTCTCTTTAAATTACGAATTTCGAATGAAAGCTTTTTTTTTAAGTTCCCAGCCTTTCCTAAATTTTAACTCCTTTCAAAACATTTAATAAGTTAACTCAATCTCGCTTCTTCTCAGGACAAGCAATAAACATAATTGAACAACAATATCAACAAGGCATGATGTAAGCCTAAAACTACCCGGACATAGGCATAACTAGTAGCTACATATGGACTCTCGTCACCTCGTGCGTACGTAGCCCCCACAAATAGAAGCACATAATAATTTAGTTCACCTATGGGGTTAATTCCCTCTCACAAGGTTAGAAAGGAGACTTACCTCGCTCTGAAGTTCCATAACTGGCTCCCAAGCCATTCCGACGACTCAAACCGACGCCCAACGCTCCAAAACTAGTCAATAATTATGAAAACTCATTAATATTTACTCAAATACTCGTTATAATCCTATTTACAATAATTCCCAACTCCGCTTGAAAGGTCGATAAAATCACCCTCGGGCCCACGTGCCCGGGTTCCAAAAATTTTTCGAAGATAAACTTTGCCCATGACATCACGAACTCAAATATATAATTTATTCTCAATTCCATATCCAAAATTCATGGTAAAAATCCAAATATACAAGATTTTAGGTTTTTCCACCAAAACCCCAATTTCTACTAATTTCCATGTTCAAATCTATATAAACTCATGTATTTAACTCAAAATCATGAAGAAAGCACTTACCCCATTATGATTGATAAAGATGGCACACCAATGTGCTCCAAAATCGGCTCCTATGGGCGAAAAAGATATGAAATTGAGCCGAACCCTCGTTTTTAAAACTTCCACCAGACCCTCAACTCCGCATCTGCGGTGCCCATCCACTTCTGTGCCTACACTTCTGCGGCTCTGTGCGTGTAGGTGCGGTCCCGCTTCTGCGGAACTCGACCGCATCTGCGGTCCACACCTCCCCTAGCAAAATCCGCTTCTGCGAGTCCTTCCCTGCACCTGCGGGCTCGCACCTGCGGCCCTCTCCACGCAGGTGCGGTTACACTAGAAACATTAAGCTTCAGAAATTCTTAAGTCCAAAAATCGATCCATTTAACATCCGAATTTCACCCAAGGCCCTCGGGACCTCAACCAATTACACTGACCAGTTCGAAAACATAATGCGGACCTGCTAGAGGCTTCAAATCACATCAAATAATGCTAAAACCATGAATCGCACTCCAATTCAAGCTTAATGAACTTTTGAACTTCAATCTTCTACATTCGATGCCGAAACCTATCAAATCACGTCCGATTGACCTCAAATTTTGCACACAAGTCACATTTGACATTACGGACCTACTCCAACTTCCGGAATCGGAATCTGACCCTGATATCAAAAAGTCCACTACCGATCAAACTTCTCAAAAACCTTCAAATTTCTAAACTTTTGCCAAACGACTCCAGATTACCTACGGACCTCCAAATCCACTTGCGGACGCGCTCCCAATACCGGAATCACCATACGGAGCTATTCTCAGACTCGGAATTCCAAACGGACATCGATAACATTGAAATGCACTTCAACCCAAATTTATGAAATTCTTCCAAAATGCTAACTTCCACAATAGGCGCCGAAATGCTCCCGAGTCATCCAAAACCCGATCCGAACATACGCCCAAGTCCGAAATCATCATACGAACTTGCTGGAACCTTCAAATCCTGATTCCGAGACCGTTTACTCAAAAATCTAATCTTAGTCCATTCTTCCAACTTAAAACTTTCGAAATGAGAATTTTCTTTCCAATTCAACTCCGAACTTCCCAAAATTCAATCCCGACCACGCGTACAAGTCATAATACTTGAAGTGAAGCTGCTCGTGGCCTCAAACCGCCGAACGACGCGCTAGAGCTCAAAATGACCGGTCGGGTCGTTACATACAGGATCAAAGGGGTTAACTACAATACATAACAATTAGGCGGGTAAATTATATAACTGGTTCAACAAAGAAATGCCTATATCACTTCCAAGACTGAATAAAACTACTATTTTGCTTTGCAAACACACGGTGCAAGTTCTAGACATCAAATAAAATGCACGGAATCACACAAACAAACCTCACACACACATGGCACATAACTCACTCAGGATTGGACTCATTAAGACACTCTAGTCAAAGCAGTTAAGCAAAGTTAAGATCATACAATTTAAGGTACTTATACAAGAGTCAAAAACTGAACCTAAGCATCACAACCAAAGTACTCACTATTCTCAAGGCATAACAAAGTCAAGAGATATTGCTTCAATTCCAATCATAGCACACATGCTCCTACTCCTAAAAGAAAAACTAACTACACCCGGTTCAAATAAAACTCTTGGAAAAGAACAACGGCACAAAGTAAGACCAAGAGGGAATTATTACACTACCTAACAAAAGAAAATCTATTTGCCTTTTTTCTTTCAACTTAAATGCCGCAAGAAACCTGTCGAATGAGATCCATCGTCGAGAGAAGTCCTTCTTTTTTAAAAAAAACAAAAAAGTACTACACTCAGAATAAGTACTACAACTAAGCTAAGATAGCATAAAAAATCACCCAGATAATCTCCTCACCCCACACTTAAAATTGTGCAATATCCTCAATGCACACTATAAATAACAAGAGGGTAAAAGAGACTCCCTGGTAGGCCAAAGGACGAAGAATTAGCAGCTCACAGGATACTCAGACTTCTCCCAAGTGGTATCCTTTGTGTGGGCATAGTTCTCACCATCAAGCTTGCTTTTGCACTCTTCCAATGGCTTTTTTTCCTATGCTTATCATCCTACAAAGTCAAAACAAACACTACAAAATAATATAATAAAAATAAAAATAAAAGAAAGCAGTAAAGCTGGGTTGCCTCCCAACAAGCGCCTGATTTAACGTCGCAGCACGGCGCCATCACTTTCACCACTTTTCCTTCCACTTTGAGGATATAAATTGCGCCCCCAATTTTGCATCAATTTTTCTATCACGTTTTTGGGGCGGTGGTGTAAAAATAAAGGAACCAAGCAATAGGTATGTCATTTTGTCTCCTTGGTATGACAAATTTCAGAATATAAACACTTTGTTCCTCATCTATTGACCTGTCCATATGCTCGAATGGATCAATTCCCGTGTCACCAACCAAACATAATGTTGAAAAGTATTTAGAATGAGGTCCAATACGCTCCAACTCCAAAACTGCATTATTTTTTACATCCTCAGTCTTGCACTCTTCATCAACCTTGGCATCATTAATAATTTGGTCAAATAGTTGGGATTACTCTTTTTGCTCCATAAGTTGGCCAATATCTACAACAATTGGTTGTAGGGCATCAGACGCCTCAACTTTTTTATTCAATTGAGCCTGCAAGTCATGGATATCTGAGCCAAATTGGTCTATCTCTGGCCTGAGCTCAGTTCTTCCTTCTATCAGTTGTTCTTTCAAATTTGAAAACCATCTCAGAGAAACTCATGAGATTTTATCAGTTGAGCTTGTTCCTTTAGCCAAGATTGACTCACTATATTTGCTTCTTCAAAATTATATTCTTGTAGGAACTCGTTCTCTTCAGCTACTTCTTCCGCCTCGGCCTTCATTCTCATGATTGTTGAACTAATCCTTTGAATAGACTTTTGATTTTCATCTTGTTGCTCGGCTACTTGCCTTATCATCATGTTCTATTGCTTGCTACTTGCTTCATCATGTCCATAATACTAGCCACACGTTCCATATCCTCCACTTCATTGCTCCTATCAAACTAATACATTATTAGAAATATTATAATAAGAGTTCTGAGAAGGATAATAAAAATTAGGACAACCATCCCAATGACCACCTTGACAACCACACACATTACAAAAATTTCACTCATAAGATTGAGATTCACAATTTTGCCACAAGTGTGGTCCTCCACAATATGGACAGGGATCGCCAAAATAAAAATAACCAATATTCGACCAATTCTTATTCCAAGATGCCATGTCAACAAAGATAATAAAATATTAAACTAAGATAAAAATAAAATAAAAACTTGAATAGACAAAAAGTAAAAATCCAATCTAGTAGACTAGTTAATTTCTAAGTCTCCGGCGCCAAAAACTTGTTGCTCCCAGACGCACACGCAAGTATATGTGGTCGACAAGTAATATAGGATTGTAAGCCCAGATATAGTACCCACAAGGACTTGTGATTAACTATCAAGCAATCAAATAACTAAGCGCAAGATTGAATAAATAAATCAATATGATAAAATAATAAGAACAATCTAAGTTTCAAACTACAACGTTCATGTAGCACCCCACAACTCTAGAACTAATAAACTATGAAACTAAGAGAAGAGAAGAGAAGAAAAACTAGTTAGAAGCCTCCTCCAGGCGTAGTGTGTTCTCCTTCACAAAAGTTACGTTCTCCTCTCCTCACAAAAAGTCACGTCCCTCTTTCCTAAAAAAAAAGTCACGTCTAAAGACTATTTATATGGGATAGGGTTAGCATGGGGTGAAATAATACAAGTCCACTTCAAAATAGCCTTTTTAGGTTAGCTCGTTCACTATCTCGTGCGCACGTGAGAGTGAACGAGCAAAGTTCTTCTCTTTTTCTTTTTCTTCGAGGTCTCTCGTGCACTTCCATGCCTTTTTGCTATACTTCGCTATTTTTTTCCAAGATTTTCCTCAGTAGCTCGTTCACTCTCTCGTGTGCACGCGAGAGTGAACGAGCAAAGTCCTTCTTTTGTCTTTTGGTCACGAATCAACTTCTTTTGCTCACATTTCGTCCAACTTGCTCCTACACATAAGAATGCATGTAATGAGCATAATTCTCTACAAAAACTCATATAACCTACCGTAACCACACAAGTTATGAGATTAAAGTACACCGAAAAATATGCATTTTTGGCTGTTTATCAGAGGCCATATGTTGTGCACATATATATTGGGTCCGAGGCTGTAGTTTATTCAGATAAACAGGTGGTTCATTATTCAGAAGAGGGAGTATTCATATCCTACTTCCTTTGTTCAGTTATCAGTTATCATTTCAGTTTCAACAGTTATCATTTCAGTTATCAGTTTTCAGTTCTCAGTGTTTAGCTTAGTTTTAGTTTCAGCATTTACAGTTCTTTCTTTCAGTTGCTTTACATACTAGTGCAATTCAAATGTACTGACGCCCCTTTTTCCCGGGGCCTGCATCTCACGACACAAGTAACGATTTACAGGTTGGCGATTCAGAGCGTTAGGATTCTCATACCAGCTATTTGGTGATCCCTAGTTCTTTCTGGGCATTATCATTACCTTATAATATTCAGTATTTTTAGACAGGCGGTGTTTTTATTACTTCATTAGAGGCTTCATAGACTAGAGTAACAATTGGATAGAGTCACAGGCTTTTAATGTTAAGCAATATTGGCTACAGATATGTTTTAGACTTATGTTAGTATTTACGCACTTGATTTACATCATTTAGACTTTCGGTATATCAGCATGTGTTAGTTTATCTTCCGCATTCAGTATGTTATGATATCACATGTTGATTCAGCCCGCCAGTTGGTTCGCTCGGTCATATGTAGTTAGGCACCGGGTGCCGTGTTACGTCCAGTCCCAGGTTCGGGGCGTGACACTTCCCCTCAAACCTCTCTCTCTTCTCTCCCTCAAATCTCTCTCCTTTTTTCCTCACTCTTCGCCCTCGGTAAGGCCGTTGTCCCCCTACGTCGCTGCTGGTCATCTTCTCCGGTGGAGCTCAACCAAAGAGTCGTCTCTCTTTCTTTCTCCCCCCCCCCCCCGCTTCTCGCATATCCACCATCAAATTCAGATCTGAAAAATCACGCAGTCACGATGGGTCCATTACCCACGACGAAAATAATGGAGGAGGAAGATCAGAGGCGTCACCAGATCTAGATTTAACGGAGACGCCGGAATCCATGGCTTCTTCTCCTTTTTTGTATCTCACATCTGAGTGTATTCATCTGACCGGATTTTGGTAGATACAATGTGATAGAGTATTCTCAAATCTGGCCAAATTTTTGTTTGTCTCCATTTTTTAGTATTAATATAATGTATACAATGTTTTGCTTGGCCGTAAAATGCCATCCTCGACGAACTTTCTTTTCTTCTTTGCTATTGAGTCACATACAATGATACAAATACATTGTATTCTGTACAAATACACTCAAATTTGAGTGTATTTTGTATTTTTCAATGCATATATAGTGTTTTTTTTTTTTTTGCATGTATTTATGTATTCCGAAGTTTTTTTTTGTGGCAGATCCCGATATTTTTTTAATTTTTGTTATTTGAATATTGTTGAATTGAATATAGTAAATTGAATACAGTGTAAACGTAGCTACGAATGAATACAACCGAATATCACTATATTTGTGATTTTTTTGTTATATGAATACAGTTGAATTGAATATAATGTAAAATAGTTAAGAATGAATATAGCCGAATTGAATATAGTGTATATAGACAAATTGAATATAGCAGCATACACCTTCTTTCTTATTTTTTGTTATTTGCATACAACTGAATTCAATATAGTGAAATTGAATAGAATATAAAATATATTATTACGAATACATCAGAATTGAATATAGTGTATACAACTTAATTGAATACATCGACATATATCCTATGGCAAACAATTAGTAGCTACGCAATGTAATTAACTAAATTATAGCTAAGCCCAGCAATAAGCCTCCAAACAATAGTCATTTTTTGAAAAATCCTCAAAATAATAAGATTCATCATCACTTACAAATTGCATGAGTTCTAGAGCCACCAATATGGGCTTGGCCCGCTGGGCCAGTCCATGATTTAATAATGTTGGCTTAAGATTTTTGGAGCCTATTTAAAAATGAGCCTTTTAAGCCTATTCCAAGTAAGCTTGTGGCCCATGAGGCTTTTGATCGAGACTGGGCTGGGCCGGCCGTTGGGCTTAATAAGCGTATTTAATTAAAAATATAAAAAATATAGGAGACTAAAAATAACAAGAAGGGTAGTCCAATTTTAAACTAATAATATTTTTTTGTGAAGGTAAATATTTTTTCTTCTGCAAAGCTTTCTATAAAACACAAAAAATGAAACAATATTTCATTCAGTAAAAGTCAATACACAAAACAAACTATTCAAAAGTATTTTTGAAGGTGCTCATGGCATATCCAACACCAATAAATCATCTTCATCAAAGCACATTTGAATCCTCTTGTGAAACAAAGATGTCTTAAAATCTTCATTTTTATCTATATCTATAATTATATGCAATATTGTGTGTGTGTGTGTGTATATATATATATATATATATATATATATATATGCATCTTAGGTTAAACTTAAATTTTAAAACATATAGATATAATTTTAAAAAATGGTGGTAAAGGTCGGTGACCAACGTAAGACTGGTCTAGATTGACCATTTTAAGGCCCGTAAAAATAGTGCCGACCCAGCTCAGCTCATCAAATGCACGTGGACTGGGCTAGGCCGGGTCTGGCTAGCCCGTATTGACAGCTCTAATGAGTTCTCTAGAGATCAAGTTAATTTTCACATATGCTTTTAAATATAGGTACTCTTACCAACATTTCTGTGTAATTCCCTTAAATAGCTTTATGTCTATTGATCCTACAATTATCATGTCGATCCTATTGGTAGCTGCGACGACTCACTAAGAAAGTAGGGATTTGCATCTATACCCGTTTTTTTGGTCACGTTTTAACTTGTGCCCGCTTTGCAAAAAAATTTGCAAGCGTACCCACTTTTTCGGGTAACTTCAGCATACGGGGCTGAAGTAGCAAAGGCAATCACGCAAACTTCAGCATTCTAGTAGACGGGCCTGAAGTAGCACAGGCAGTATACTGAAGTTTTTTTGTCCTGGATAAGATGCTGAAGTTATTTAGTTCATTTGTAAAAACTTCAGCACTAAAATAGCTGAAGTTTTTTTGTCCTGGATTCATTAGTTTTGTCATAAAACCTTTTCACAAACTTCAGCAGAAGATGCTGAAGTTATTTAGTGCATTTGTAAAAACTTCAGAACTAAAATAGCTGAAGTTTTTGTTGTCCCGGATTCATTAGTTATGTCATAAAACTTTTTCAAAAACTTCAACAGAAGATGTTGAAGTTATTTAGTTCATTTGTAAAAACTTCAGCACTAAAATAACTGAAGTTTTTTTTGTCTTGGAGTCATTAATTTTGTCATATAACTTTTTCAAAAACTTTAGCAAAAGATGCTAAAGTTATTTAGTTCATTTGTAAGAACTTCAGCACTAAATAAGCTGAAGTTTTTTTGTCTTGGATAAGCTGTTTCAAAAACTTCAGCAGAAGATGCTGAAGTTATTCAGTTCATTTGTAAAAACTTCAGCACTATATAGACTGAAGTTTTTTGTCCTGGATTCATTAGTTCTGTCATAAAGCTTTTTCAAAAACTTCAGCAAAAGATGCTGAAGTTATTTAGTTCATTTGTAAAAACTTCAGCACTATATAAGCTGAAATTTTTTGAAAAAGCTTTCTAACATACTAGATAAATAATCACCTTATTCTTTCATAGTGTGTTACTACTATAAAATAATCAGATTGCCAACAATATCTAAATCATAAATTTTGGAAACAATAAACGTGAAAAGAACATAATTACGTGGAAATATTCACAAATTATTGTCTACTACCTTACGTAATTATTTATAATTTGTTTTTAAATAATCTGATAAACATACTTATGGCAATCATCCCATGAACTGAAGTTTCATAGCAGCACCAACAGCAGCAGAAGAAAGAAGAAGAAGAAGAAAACGAAGGAGGAGAAGGAGGAGGAGAAAGGTGGGTGAAGTTGTTTAAAAAGTGAGTACAAGTTAAAACTTTTTAAAAAAATGAGTATAGGTTAAATATGGGCGACCAAATAGGGCGCCCGTACAATTTTTACGGTATTATCTCATTGACTTACGTTAGATCCAGCTATCTTCCCCATGCTTTCCACTCATCCGAAGGCGTCATATGGCATTACTATACTATTGGCGTGACTCAAAGGACACTGCGGTTCATCATTACTACTCCTAGTATGGAAGCCTTGCCAAGATAATATATAACTTGCACTTATAATGTTCTGTTTCACACATCACACAATTTACCATGCTAAAATGGTGGTGGTTAAAAGGGAGTCTTGAAGCAACGATAAAGTTATCTTTGTGTAATTTATAGGTTATGGGGTCGAGTCATGGAAAACAATTACTAATGCTTGTATTAAAGTAAAATGTATATATCACACCCTTTGAGGTGCAGCCTTTCCCCAAACTCTGTGTGAACACGAAATACTTTGTGCACCGAATTGCTCGTAGTGCTGGAACAAAGGGGTAACGGAAAAATGTCAAGAAGATGTATTTCATTTGGTCATGCCAAAAAAAGAATGTATTCATACTATATATACTCATACATCAACGGCAAACATGAAGCTAGTAGTTTATTTAAAAAAGGATAAACAAGTACTTTCATTGTGTTTGGCGTCAGACACTATATTGGTACTTTTTCTTGGATGCGAATCCATCAAAAACAATAAACACTTCAAATTTAAATATGAGAGAGAGAACTGGGGTCTTTTCTTTTGGAGAGATAAATTGAGGTTGTTGAATCACTCTACTTGTTTTTTGGTCAAATATAATAAAGAAAGTAATCAATGTCATATGCCGAAGTCCCTACTTGCTTATTTAATTCGAACTTCTCTTACCCACATCTTTTATCCACCTCATGTACCATTGACATGCAGAATAATTATTGGTATTAATGCTACCTTTTTGTGAATGTTCACCATTTCTGTTTAGTCATTTACCTACGCACTCCGAAAGGGACTCTACCATTACCACATAATCCACCTAACCCCTCACCTTTTTAGCGACTTCACATTGATCCAAGGATGACCGATTGATCAGAAAATTCAAATTATTCTGAATGTAATTAAAAGGTTAATTTATTATGTATTTATTGTTGGATTGATTAGCACTATAAAATCTTCAAATATTTAAGGTCATGCATTCAACTAACAGTTTGACATTTATATTTTATTGAATCTCCTTATTTCTAATCGGTGCATGTCTCCATCATCAAGGCGCGGATCCACCTTGTGACCTACGGGTTTACGTGAATTCAGTAACTTTTATTTAAACAGTGTAAATATATTCAAAAAATTCACTAAATATTTATAAATGTTTGAATGTGAACTCAGTTACTATTGAAAATTTATTTGAAATAGTTACAAAACCCATAAAATTAAATTCAAAATCCGCCTCCACCTTATTCTCACCCTCCCTAAAACCACCACAAGCACTCAGCAAACTTGGAGTAACTAGTCTACTCTCATTATGGTCTTCATGGAAAGTCAAATTTATCGAAAAAAGAGAAAGGAAACTAACGGGGTTTAGGTTTTATTGAATTTTGTATTTTGGTCATTGTGCTCTTTGTGAAAAGTAAGATTTTTGCCTAGTGCTTTAAAAAAAACGAGAACGGAGGGGGGTGTGAGCAGAAGTTATGTGTAGTCGAGGGCGGTTGATTGAATATCCCTCGTTGAAAAATTATATTGTGTATAAAATAAAATATTACTATTTATTATTGATCAGAAATAAACTTTGAATATTTTTACATAGCCCACTAGTAAATTTGAACATTTTTGCATAGCCCACTAATAAATTTGAACATTTCTTATTAAATTTTCTGACTTCGCCACTGATTAAGTAAAGTTAGTTTTGACTTCTACTAGGTTGAAGTTTGAATCAAATTTGGATTTGAATCAAAATTTGATTTGATTCAAAGGATTTAGATTGTGGTTCGTGTTTTACCGACACTTATTTTATGTTTGATTTGAAATGTGTAGCAATTAGATCTAGACACCTATTACAATTGTCATGTTTGCATTCCAGAATTAGATAGAGAGTGTCAACCTTTGATGTTTCAGTGGAGACATACGATAGTGTACCAAGGATAGATTTAAGTTTTGTGCATCTTTTGTATAAAAAATTTATATAATCATTAAACTTATAAAACAATTAAATGTAATCCATACTAACAAGTATTAGTTAATAACTTAATAACAGTTTATCTATAATCACAAAATTAATTATATTAATTCTGTAAAAAAGATTTAAACTCCCTAGCGTATATACAGTTAGACATGTTTCTGTGCTATGCTAAGAACAATTTAACTCTTAAGGATTCCATTACACGTGAAAACTTTTTAGTATGCTCGTAGATGAATCCAAATAGATATTGACATACAACAACTATGAACCCATTACTCAAATGGTCACTCAACTATCTGAAACTATCTAGTAAAGTCATCTTTCTTTCATTCGTAACAGAAAAGTCACTTAACTATACCTATATCACTCAGAAGGTCAATCAACTAGATTTCTTAAACTTTTAATTGTCAAATACCTATTTTGCCCTCTAAATTATAAACTTTTGTCTTCTTTTTTTTTTTTTTTAACTTTTGTAATATTGTAATTTTTTTCTCTTTTTAATGTACATTATGAGCTTACCTATAGAGAAAATAATTTTTATTTTAAAAATAAAAAATTAATATTATCGCATATATAATATCAAAATAATAAAATAATTGAGCATAATTTTCAAGAATATATAATATATATTATAAAAATATTTTTATTTTTTAAATAATTATTTTTATATTACATACATAGAATGTATATTTTAAAAACTTTTATTCATTCTCAATTGTGTAAATAAATTTTGAGTTTTTGTTATTAACATCAAAATTGTTATTACGAACAACTTGTTCTAATTAAATTATTTACTATGCTCAATATGTTATTATTCCAACATTATATATGCTTAGATACTATTTTATTTTCTGTTTTACTAATAAAATTTATTTATTCTATAGGGAAGTCTATAATTTAAATTAAAAAGAGAAAAATTCATATAATTAAAAAGTAACAAAATATACAAAATTTGATATTTTAGAGGAAAAAATAGGTATTTGGCAATCAAAAGTTTGAGAAATCTAGTTGAGTGACCTTTTGAGTGCTATAAGCATAGTTAAGTGATTTTGTTGTTACAAACGAAAGAAAAATGACTTTAGTAAATAATTTTGAATAGTTGAGTGACTATTTGAGTAATAGACTCCGTTAACTATGGTATATTAAATGAAAACGAAAGTGTAATAAGTGTTAACCTAAATATATAATGAGAACCCACAAAATGAGTTGTCAAATTGGCCACCATTCATTTGTCTCTTTTTGCCAACACCAAAGTCTCATCAATATAATTCTCTTGATTTTTGCCTCTTAATTTTCTTTCTAGCAATCTCTTCTTCTTGTTGTTTTTTGGAATCACAAGGAATCATTTTCACTTAATAGTCACCATATCTTCCTTTTCATTGTTTCATCCAAATGTCATCTTAATATTCTTGAAGGGGCCACGTTATCCCTTGAGAGATGACGAACACTTCCCTTTTTCTTTTGTTCTTCTTTGTTTTCCTTCTATTTCTAATTAAATATTTTGTTTTTGCTTTGGATCGAATAAAAAATATTAATACCACAACCATGTCGTGTTTTATAACTGTAGTTAAGTTTTGATCTATATTTGTGTTAATAATACTTTTACATTGACAAGTTAAGGCAAATTCACATGGTGTCACAAATCACAATTTAGTTATAAGACGGGAAACTTTTGAATTATAAAAATAATTAACCCAAAAAAATATATATATATATATATCAACAACTTTGGGTAGATCACATGGCAGGCATGTTGGATCTGAAAAGCGTATGATTGGATCCAATTTTTGTCATATATGTCATTTATAAAAAGTACGACACCATGTATTACAGTAAAAAGAAAAAGAAAAATTTATAAAGTCTAACCAAATTCGCCCCTTAAATTTCAGTGTTATCAATAAGTAGTCGTCGTCACAAAGAAAATAGAATTTATAGATAATATTTTTTAAACCTTTTTTCGATGATAACTAAAAAAGGGGAATTAAGAAATAGTCTTGATGGGTGAGAGGATATGTGCTCATGCAAACTTATCCAAATGGACTAATTTTTAGAAAATAGGTCATACTTAAGTACATAAGAAATTGAAAACACTGGATTTTAAATACAAATCACGGATTTAATTGGCCCCAATTTTGAAAGAATGGATATTAAAAAAGATATTATCATGTATAAGAATGAGCAGTAACATTACTTACAAAAAAGAAAAAAGAAAAAAAGGCGAGAATAAGAATTGATCCAAGTTGAAAAAGAAAAGAAAAAGAAAAGAATAATAGATCCAATAAGGCAACAATTATGTGATTTGCTTATAAAGCCAATTAATAAGGAATTGGTTACATTTATCCTTAAAAAAAGGAAATGGTTAGATTTAAAATTTAGACTAGAAGTCTTCTTTAGTGTAATTTTAATGAGATTGTGTATTATCTCTAAAACAAGCTACACTCATAGTTTTGAACTTGCTTTGCATGTCTCTACGCATAATAAGGTTGTGATTGAATAATGAGTTGTTAAAACAAATTCAGAATAAAAAGGAATATAAGGATTTGATGCAAACAATTTGATACTACTGAAGAAACTTTGCCGTCACAGTAAAATTTAGTTAATCTTCTATTAAAAATTTAGCATCACGTATATTGTATCGTCCTAGACCCCACTCCGTGGGATTTTATTCGGTAGTTGTATATTGCATCGTCGTAGTAAATATGACGTTTAACAATCTATCGTATCATATATTCGAAAAAAGTAAGAATTTTTATTTTTATTGTAACTTTCCTAATTTATCATAGGATTTTTGGAAAATCCACTTATAGAGTGCCAATTTAGCTAGCGTTTGGCCATAGATTCCCAAATTTGTCTTGAAAAATTTGATTTGGGTGAAGTTTGGTTTGAATATGAAAATGTGTTTGGACATCAGTTTTCAAAACATACTTCCCAAATTTATTTTGGAAAAACATTAAACATGACTTATATCCACAAGTTCTAGAAACAATCACAAATACCCAATAGTACAATTATTAATAACATTCATTATATTATCGCAAACCATAGTCCTGAACATAAATAAATTTGGTACAAAATTATCATTTTTTTAATGAACTACATGATACACTAGATGACCGAGAAGACGAAGCAATATTGTTACAAAATAATAAATGATGTGCTCTTTTATAAAATACAAAAGTTTGGGGCAAATTTTAAAAAATGTAATAATGATGCTGGTTTTGGGATTTGAAATTTTGTCAAAATGTAGGCAAAATCTATGGCCAAACTTGTGTTTGCCAAATAAAATCCAAATTTATTTTGGCAAAATCTATGGCCAAATGAGTCCTTAATAAATCTGAAAAAATAGGACAATAATAGAATGATAGTCTTGAAATTCCTAGTAACACACACAAAGAGAAAATCAAATAACTAAAATGATTTTGTAAACATTTCAAATTATCAGACGGCAAAGGGAAAAGAAAAAGGAAAAACTAGAATATTTGTGTCATAAAATTAAAATGCTGATCTGTCTAGGAAAAAATAGAAATATAATAGAGGCTCGCACAAAGGTGACGCTTCGTTTGATTTCCAAGAAACAGAGGGGACCCAATCCCCATCTCCCACAATCTGCCAGTCTTCTCCAGTAGTGGTAAAGTACCATTTCAAAATCTCCCCATTTCCCCAATACAACCACAAAACAAAAAGAGAAAGAGAGAGGCAGAGAGCTTAAAAAAGATTCCTCAATTTTGGAGATTTTGAGAGAGAAACAAACATCCCATTTTTCTTTTGCAACTCTACTACTACAATAATCCTAGCCTTAGCCTTATACCAACAACATGCCATCAGGTGCTAAGAAGCGAAAAGCTGCTAAGAAAAAGAAGGAATTGCAATCAAAAGAGTCCCCTACTTCCCACAACACCACTGACTCTGTTCTTGCTGGTACTTCACACTTTAATGAGTACTAGGCTTTGTGCTATGTTTTGGTTTTTCTTGTTTGTTTGTTTGATTTTCTAAAAGAAATAATTTTTATGCTTTGTTAAGTAATTTTGGACATACCCATGTGGTTTTTTTTTCTTTCAATCTTCAACAACTTTATAGCTTGTGATCTGTCTCTCAATTTGGCTTTGGGGGTCTGATTTATTTTATCCATATCCATATGTTTCTTGGTGGAATTCTAGTTGGTTATTGGTGTTTTCTTGTTGTGTGTATATAGATGATGATTGTATAGTGTGTGTCTGTTTGTTTCATAAAGTGTTTTGGTGGGAGCATTCATGACCCACCAACCCATGTTACTTTCATTATTGCATACTTTTTAGTTGTTAATTTTGGTTTGTGAATAATAAAAGCTGATGGGGAATTGCTAACTGTGACATTCTTCCTCATTTGATATTGAATCCCTATGGATGGATCTATGGCAGGAGAGGAGGATTTGAAACATGAGGATAGAGAGAGTGATAGTGAGGGGGGTTCCCCTGCTTCACAAGATCACCAGAATAACCAAAACCAGTTCACTGAAGAGGAGGTAGAAAATGGGGAGAAGCAATTAGATGTTTCACATGATCAGTCAATTGACGAGAATAAATCCAATGGAGTGAAAGATGAAGGCAAGGAAGTGGAGATAGTTGGAAATGAGGGCGGAGGTGTTGTGGAGGTTGAAAGGGAATTGAAGATTGAGGGCGAATTTGACGGCCAGAAGATAAATGTTGAGTATGTTGAACCCATGATTGAGTCCAACAGAGAAGGGTTGCGAAGGAGTTCTAGTAGCAGCAGCAGTAGTAGTAGCAGCTCAGTTGAAGAATATGCTGTTGGTGATAAGAATAATATTGTGGTTGATAATGCTCCAGCTGTTGAATTGGTCAAAGAAAGTGATTGTTTGCATGATACACAAGTTACTGATAGCATTGAGGGAACAACTTCTGCTTCTGACTTGGATAAGGCTGCAATATCAGAAGACGTAGTTCAAGTGACAACAAGTGCGTCTAATGCTGTTAATGTGACCGGATCTACTGTTGAACCGGTGGTGAAGGAAAAAGGGGAAGAGAAACTGTATGTTGTGGATGAGAAAGATACAGCTTTAGATACTGTTTTGGAAAATTGGGAGGAAAATTTGGATGTTGTAGTTGACAAAGCCACTGTTTCAGAAGTGCTGGTGGAGACAAGATTGGAGAAAAGCGATGAAGCAGCTAGTGCAGCGTCATGTGAAGCTAGTGCAGTATCGACTGGTAATGCTGTAGCAAATACAGATATAAAGGCTTCTGTGAACATAGAAAATGAAGACAAAGTAGATACGCCCCACAACGCTCCTACAATTGATGTTGGTGTTTGTGCAGATAATGTGAAAGAATCTCCAGCTAATGAATTCCATGACCATCAGGTTATCTGTCCTTCTCTTAGTTGCACGAATCATTAGGTGGAAAGTGCTCTAAAACCTTTATTTATTTCTGTTTACAGTTAAAGGTGGCGTTGCCTTCACGACCAGTGCAAACAACTTCCTGGAAGGGCTGCTGTGGCTTGTTTGAGTTGTTTGCAGGATCAAATAGATAAATTAAGGTAAGGTGTCAGCCTTCTTATAAATTATTTTTTGCAACCACTTAATGATTTACCCGTCATACATTTGCAATAAGAACAAAATGTTTTAACTTTTATTAATTGGGGTATATCTTTTGGTCTTTTTGGTTTATTTGATGTCCTTTATGCTATTGATACCGTTTTAAGTGCTTTTTGGGTCTGAAAATTGGTTCTTTGCTTTGTGGCTTTGATTGACTATTCTGAATTTGACTACAAGAAGAAAGCATGATTAAAAAGAACAGACTGTGCAGATCAGCGATTGATCCACAGTTACTTTGCGATCACAACAACAACAACAACAACCCAATATAATTCCACAAGTGGGGTCTGGGGAGGGTAATATGTACGCAGACCTTACCCCTAACCCGAGGGGCAGAGAGGCTGTTTCCAGAAGACCCTCGGCTCAAGAAAGCAACGAGAGACGATATATTAGTACTATCAATAGCTCATAATAAAATAACATAAAATACATAACATAACATAAATAACAAAATAACAGCAACATAAGAAATATAGGAAATACGAAAAAGATGGAAGGTATACTAATATCCAACAGATAAAGCCCTACATCAGTAGCTGATCAGTAGCATCCTAAGACTAACTCCTAACATGCTAGTCTCACACTAGTGCGCTGTAGAATTATCCACAACTTTCCCCTAACCTACAACCTTAATGCTCGACCTCCACAGTTTCCTGTCAAGGGCCATGTCCTCAGTAATCCTAAGTCGCGCCATGTTTTGCCTGATCACCTCTCCCCAATACTTCTTAGGTCTCCCTCTACCTCTCCTCATGCCCACCACAGTCAGTCGCTCACACCTTCTCACCGGTGCATCAGTGCTCCTCCTCTGAATGTGCCCGAACCATTTGAGTCTTGCGATCACTTTTTCTAAAAAATTAAGTGCAACCCTCTGTACTTCCTAAACTCAAAGATTTAACTTTTCTGCAACTGCTCCAAATACATTATGTCAACTTGAATTCCACCTCATTGATGGTATCCTATTATGCAATCTTGTCTTTTAAATGACCATCAAATAAAATCTATTTTCCATTAGTATTTGCATCCAAATTATATCATGCTAAACAGAAAGGCAAAGTTGATCTGCTGTGTTGTCATTTTGGATTGTTTTCTTCAAGCTCTGGTGCAGCAAACACATCTTTTTCAGTCTTTCTTCAAGAGTGTTGGTTGTTGTTCCTTTATTGCAGTTTTATTAATGTTCTTGAATCTTTTTTCCTCTGTCACAAATACCCTCTATAGGACTCGAACTAAATGTTGAACTCTTGGGTTTGATTTGTTTTATCATAGGATATGTTAGATTGCAAATGGTGTGACTTCTATATTCACACTAAATCTGGTTACTAGTTTAGATCAACAAATAAGGTATTTGGGATCTCCTACTATATTTTGTCATGTATCCTTCTAAAATGTCAGTTCTAGAATAGGCCATGTCGTGGGAGATTGTCATGTTCTCTTCATGGGTTGATCAACCTTACATACACGACTTGCTATAAATTTTAGAGAATATCTAGTGTTAAAGAACCCCAAGTTATTATATATTGGAATGAAATGGTTCGACACAGAGCAAAATGGATAGTGATGATTCATATAGCTGATTCTAGCTAGTTTGGCATTGAGAAGGTGTTGTCGTTGTATATCTTTGTAGGGTTTGATTTGTTATGGGCTTCGCTGAATAGGTTACTAGGTTAAGATACCCTGTGATTCAGTAGAACAGTTGACTAATGTCTCTCTCAGTGAAATCTTAGACGTTGCACATCTTGCTTAGTTCAAGTGTTTGAAATCTGGGCACAAATGGGGTGAAATTCACGGTTGACATGAGTTGTCAAAGAGATTGCTTGAAGGAGTACTATGGTGACTTATGAAGTCATATAGTTTGTGAGATTGAATACCTTCTAGAAGTTGGTTTAGAAAATAGTGATAGTTATAAAGCTCACCAACAAGGGTAGCCATGGTGCAAAAGATCAAACATGTACTCCTGTTGAAATTCAATAGGGGTTTAGATGTCATGGGGAAGCTAGAGATGTATGAGTGGAAAAAGCAGCATAAATTGAGGCCTTTATGCATCAACTACCGTCTCTGTGGAAGAAGGTTATGAACTGCTACTATTAGCTGAGACAAGGAAATAATGTGAAGTAGTAGGATATCCAGTTTCCCTTTTGTGCGGGGAGACAAAAAGCTATTAATCTGCAGAGTTGTATGAAAAATGAATTTGAGGATCATGAGAATCGGATTCAGAAATACACATGTGCTAATGATATCCTTTGTGAACGTCTTTTTGTTGTTTGAGCAAGATAATGAATATGATTTAGATACAAGAAGAAATTTCATCTCCACATCTCATGTTGAAATGATTTGCGTGTATGTCGCTGTTGTCAATGATTTGGCAGTTAAGTGGAGTACCTGAGTTTGTATTTTCTGGGAAGCTTCCTGGACATTCAAAGTGCTGTAACATACTAGACTCCTAACATAAGTTTAATTTTTTTTTATGTTTCTATTTGCGTGCATGTCTTTTTCCACTCTTATTGTAAGATCTGATAAATGTACGTACCATCGAGTTTACGTCCTTTAATATATCTGGCAATTGAGATATATATATATCTCTTAGTTTAGCATTGATATTCGTGATCTTCTTGTTTTTTTGATTACATGCTTTTTTTTACAATGCAGAAGCATGAAGCTGATTGAATGGAATGGAGTAGCAGCATTTGGATTTATAGAAGTTAATGACTGCCTTCATGTTCTTGAACAATGTTTTGCTATGGTCTTGTTATAGAAACTTATATGTTCAGTAGTCCTAGTTTAGTTCGAAAGCAGCTTAGAACTCCTCGTCTCTTAGTTGCTGTCCTGTTATTTTGCAATGGTAGCCTATTTCTTGTATGGTCTATTGGTTTGATGTATCTGCTCCTCAATAGTTGGAAGAGCCTTTTTATGTTTTGCTGTTGCATAGGGCACTTGGAATTGTTGTTCATCAAGATTTCACCAGCATATGCTTATATAATTCCTTGGGTTTTGGACATAGGCTCCGATTTGTTATTAGTAGTCACTCCTTTTACTTTTCTTCACTAAGTTTGACATCAATGATGGTTATTTTTCTGTTAGATTGGTTATTCGTATTGTGAATATCTTTGCCAGTTGTTTGCAGTCCTGAATGCTAACGCAGACAGTCCTTACATGCTAAACGATCTTTTGATTAGATTTGAGTTATTCCATGGAGTTTAGGTGCCACTAATAACTATGCTTTGAAAGGTATCTGTTAGTTCAGATTTTAAGGTTCAGTTTGGACTTCTGTTTTGAAGTTTATAATACTTTCGTGTATGAGCAAGTACTAGACCCCATTTATGGGATTACACTGGTTGTGTTGTTGTATGAACAAGTTCTAGCTGATTTGATATCCTTT
Source organism: Nicotiana attenuata (assembly GCF_001879085.1). Taxonomy (NCBI): domain Eukaryota; kingdom Viridiplantae; phylum Streptophyta; class Magnoliopsida; order Solanales; family Solanaceae; genus Nicotiana; species Nicotiana attenuata. Next base: position 9,809 of record NW_017674706.1, on the reverse strand, counting down.
CTAATATTACTTTGATAGCAGTAGGTAAATCCTTGTCGAGCCTTCATAATTCAGGAGATATGTAAATATATGTTGCTTTTTCTTGCTAATGTCACATTTTCTGGAAAAAGCCAGTGGAGAGTAGTATTTGTGCATCACTTATTAGCTTCTTACAATTCCAATACTAAAGATAGTTTAAATACAAACAGCCATGCTCTGGCCAACTTTGTACACACAAGAATAAAATGAAACAAAAGAAATTGGCAAACCAAACAAAGAACCCTTACAAAAACAGAAAAAAAGAAGCAGCAATCTCAATCAACAGTTCAACACATTCCACGCGATATGACTCATTTTCTCCAAGTTCATTTATCTCCTTGTTGAAGCACCATGAATGGCCATGATGTATACCAATTGAGTAAACGATAGAATTATTAAGAATGCTTCCATTGTTCTCTGCAAATTGATATAAAGAAAACATGAAAGAAGTTAATGGCACAATTTTTCTTAATTTGCAGAGATTGACTTTATATACAGCTATAGGTTCTGTTAGGAAATTATTTCAGTTCCTCACCAATTTGGCATTCCTGTAATTGAGTTGAACTTCTTTCCATGCAAAGCTGCATGAATGACAATTTCATTAGTGACATTTAGAACAGTAAATACAAAGAACACAAACATTGAGAAGAAAACTATGCTAGTGAGCAAGAATGTGAAAGACTATGCACTTACCCCATGGCAAGGAGTGTAAGACTCCAGGCAATGGCTGCAGCAGAAGTAGCAGCTGGTAAGCTGTCGATGTTCCACTGGCGAATATGGTTGAGCCCAGAGAGAAGAGATGCAACTCCAACCACACCTGCAATCAAAGCAAATACAACAAAGAATCCAGTGGCAGAATTCCCCATTGGGAAGTAAATTGGAGAGAAATGTGCTGGAAGATCAAAATCTGCACCTGTAAAAAGTCACACACACCATGATCAGTCTTAATCCAGAGACTTAGTAAAAAGATGCACAATTAGGGTGGTCTAACGGTCAATGAAATGAGTGAAAATTATGGGGGATCAGGTTGAATCCCAATGGAGACGAAACAAAAACGTTAAGTTTTTTTTTTTTCATCTGTCTATATCTTGGTGGATAAAGTTACTCGAAACCTATGCTGGTGGGAAGTATGTAACAGGTATCCCGTGAATAGTCGAGGTTTGAGCAAGCTCACTCGAACAACATCATTAAAAAGAAACACAAACCAAGTAAAACTACGAGTTTTAACAAGGTGCTTACCAATGATGAAACCATGATCAATGGCAAAGTTCATGGCCCAGCCAGCAATCCCTAAAACAACAGCATACATGCAGAAATTAAGGACCAAAAGCAAAGATGCAACAGGTTTCAATTGCCCACCAGCCATTCTTGGTTCTTGAAAATGGTATGATAAAGAGCTGACACCTCTTTTTGATGATATGGGAAATAAAGGCTTTGTAAGAGTTTTAGGCTAAGAAGATTATTTTGTATAAATGCATGTGATATCTGCAAGTTCTTGGGGGTCTTATAAATGTTATAATCTCAGAAGGTTTTGGTTCTTTTCTTGTAAGGCTGTTGTTCTAAAGGGCTTTGTGGGGTTGTAAAGGCAATGCTTCATAATCAAGGCAAGGAAGCAAAAACCAAGATTCTTTCTCACCTTAAAATTTTTAAGTATTACTTTTGAGGTGGTACATTCTTTGATTTCAAAAGGAACGTTCTTTGATTTAGGATTTCATATTTGGTTATATAGTTCTTTCAAGGAGGAAGTGAAAGTAATATTCCTTGAAAATAGAGCTTGTTTCAGAAGTATATATTGGATGTACGAGAAATTCAAAAATAGTCAGATTTACAAGTGGTCATTCAAAAATAGTCACAATTTCAAAAGTAATCGAAATTTAGCCACTTTTCACGTAAAGATAAATTTGAACGAAAACACTGTTCATAATATACTGGAACTCCACTCCAGTATATTATAATGGAGTTCCAGCATAAGTATACTGGAGAGTTCCAGTATACTTATGCTGGAACTCAAGCATAATATACTGGAGTTCTAGTATAATATACCGGTCCAGCAAATTATACACATGTGCTCCAATTTCTAGTATATTATGCTGGAACTTTTCGCGATGAGAGTTCCAGCATAATATGCTGGAAGTTCATACACAGGTGCACCGTTCTCCAGTATATTATGCTCGACCGGTCCTTGTTGCAGCAAAATAGTGGCTATTTTTCAATGACTTTGCAAATGCTGGCTATTTTTGAATGACCAGTCTGAAAACTGGCTAGCCCGTGCTATTTTTACCATTTTATCATGAATACTTCTTGTTTTCATTGGTGTAGCCACATAGCGTAAAGGGTGGTCAGTTGAACACATATATATTAACTTTGAACACCCTTAACAAAATTCTTGGATTCGTCACTGATTGTTTTAGTGTAGAAAATTGGTTTATACATTTTCACCTTAAAAGAAAATAAAAATCTTATATAACTATGTTTGAACCACAAAATGAGCTATGTAAAATCTCTAGAACCTTGTTATATTTCTTTAATAAGGGTATGAAATTTGTAATCACAAAATTTTGTCAGAGATGGTTTTAGCTAGCAAGGAAAAAGTGGAAGTGCCTGTAACATTGCAAACTAGAGGAAAACTGCTGATGCCAATGGAATGGACTAGTGGGAAATAATTTTTACCATTTGTTTGTTAATGACAAAACAAATGACACAAATGTTTGATGAGAAATGACACAAATTGTCCCTTATATTTGGGAATGAGTCTAAAATAGTCCACTAAATATACTTCTAAACAATTTTAGTCCTTTAAGTTTGTCAGAAATTAGCACTTGTGTTTACGTCAAATATTTAACAAAACCTTATCGTTAGATTTAAATTTTGGTTAAATTTTGAACTCCTCTACTGCTTCACTAGAATTTTTCCTTATATAAGAGGATTCAACAGTTTATATATACCTAAAATAAATTATTTTTTCTCTATTTGCATAATATAACTTTTCCACGAGGATATTCAACTGAACCGCCTTATTCTTACCTCCTGTCTCTACTTAAAAGGATCAAAACTGCCTAGGAATATAATTTAGGGGTTATTTTGGTATAGATGTGTTTAGTGTAATTTAGCCTATTTTTTTTTTTTAGATCTTCCCTTAGGCGATCGTTGAAGTCGTTAAAATACCGTTGAACCCCCATGTAGTGAACTTTTCCCGCTGCAGGCTTCTTCTCATGCCTAACCATGTCCTTCTTCGTGTTGCTATATCTCAATCACCCAAATCATACACCATCTCAGTTCCATCAAGATCTCTAATTGGTTTAGCAAGATTCTTCAGAGTAGCTAGCCCCACTTGCTATTCTATTCTATCAGAGCACTTAAAGAACAGGCGAATTGATGAAGCTAAAGAGCTTTTCGAAAGAATCCCATCTCCAAATATTTATTTATGCACCAAAATGATTGCTGGGTATGCTGAAAATCTAAGATTGAATGAAGCACTGAAGCTGTTTGATAAAATGCCTGTAAAAGATACGGTTATGTGGAACTTGATGATCAAAGGGTGTGTAGATTGTGGGGATATGGAGATGGGTTTGAAGCTTTTTGACGAAATGACTCAAAGAAATGTCATTTCTTACACGACGATGATAAACGGGTTTTTGAAGTTTGGAAAGGTTGAAGAGGCTGAGAGTTTGTTTAGAGAGATGCCACAAAGGGATGTGGCTGCTTGGAATGCTATGATTTATGGGTATTTTGAGAATGGAAGGGTGGAGGAGGCTGTCAAGTTGTTTGAGCTGATGCCTCATAGGGATGTGATTTCGTGGACTTCGGTTATTAGTGGGCTTGATCAGCATGGGAGGAGTGATGAGGCTCTATTGATTTTTAAGAAGATGCTAGATTTTGGTGTTGAGCCCACTTCTAGTACCTTTGCTTCTGTTGTCACAGCTTGTGCTAATGTGAGGAATTTAGGTCTAGGTAGTGAAATTCATGCCTGGGTTGTAAAGGTTGGTTATCTGTATGATACTTATGTCACTGCTTCACTAATCACATTATATGCTAATTGCATGCACGCGGATGATTCTTCTAAGGTATTCAGTGAGAGGTTGCACATTAACGTTGTTGTATGGACATCTCTTTTGACAGGGTATGGCTTGAATTGTAAGCACAAAGAAGCATTGAAAGTGTTCGAGGATATGATTAGAATTGGTCTACTTCCCAATCAGTCTTCCTTCACTAGTGCCCTAAATTCCTCCTGTGAAATGGAGTCTATTGATCTTGGCAGAGAGATTCATGGTGTAGCAGTCAAACTCGGATTGAACACTGATGCCTTTGTTGGTAATTCGCTAGTTGTATTGTATTCAAAATGTGGAAATGTAAACGATGGACTCATTGTATTCAAGGAGATTCCTGAAAAGAACATTGTTTCATGGAACTCGATCATTGTTGGATGTGCACAACATGGATGTGGAAATTGGGCACTCACATTGTTTGCCCAGATGGTACGCTCAAGTGTTGATATGGATGATATCACATTTACTGGGTTACTTGCTGCTTGTAGCCATTCTGGCATGCTAGAGAAAGGAAGACGCTTATTTCAGTATATCTCCCAAATCTCACCTGTTGAAGTGACACTTGAGCATTATAGTTGTATGGTAGATATCCTTTGCAGAAGTGGGAAGTTAACAGAGGCAGAGGATTTGGTGAAAAGTATGCCCATGGGACCAAATTTGTCAATATGGTTAGCTTTGCTTAGTGGTTGCAAGAAGCATTCAAATTTAGAACTGGCTGAAAGAGCTGCAGAAAACGTTTTTCATCTTGACCCAAATTGTAGCGCTGCTTATGTTTTATTATCTAACATTTATGCTTTTTCTGGTAGATGGAGTGATGTTGCCAGAATTAGAGGAAATATGAAAAGAAGAGGAAATATAAAACAACCGGGATGCAGTTGGGTTAATCAAAAGGGAATCCGGCATACATTTCTTTCTGGTGATACTTTGCATCCTCTAAGTGATAAGATATATGAAAAGCTGGAATGGTTGACGGAAAAGTTGAAAGAATATGGTTATGTCCCTGATCAGAGATACGCATTGCATGACGTAGAGGAGGAACAGAAGGAAGTTCTGCTGTCATATCATAGTGAGAGGCTTGCTATTTGCTTTGCATTAATTACGACTGTACATGGTAGTACTATAACAGTAATGAAGAACCTGCGTATCTGTGGGGACTGCCATTCTGCCATCAAGCTCATAGCAAAAATTGTTGAACGTGAAATCATTTTAAGAGATTCTAGCCGCTTTCATCACTTTAGGGACGGTTTCTGTTCTTGTTCAGATTACTGGTAGCATTATCCTTTTGATTATCATTTTGGGAAGGTTAGTGGAACCTTGTAACTGTTCACCAGAAGCAGGAATACATTTAAATTTAAGGGAACTGCCAGAGAATCGATGGCCCTGACCAACAACATTCTGGGAAATGCTTTACACCAATATAGGGTCCTTCCATGGAGCAAGGATAGGTAACGATCTTTGGAGTAACTTTTACCAAAGTAGAGATCAGAATTAGCATGCACGCTAGGTAACATTTTTTCGGGTAACGTTACCAATATAGAGATCAGACATTAGCATACACTGCTTCAAATGTCTGGATGCTGATCTGGGAGCCATGTCTAAAAACTGTCCTATGATTGACCGGTTGTACCTATAGTCAAGGCAGCTGATGCACAAAAATAAAGCTTGAGTACCCGGTGCCCTATCATGCCAAGCTTGAGGTACCTGGTGCCTTATTTGCATAGTAGGACGCCATCGACAAATCTTCCAACAGCGATCAGGTAGAGAGATTCTTGTCATTGGAGCTTTAGTCATAAAAATCTTGTTTTTTTTTTTTTTTTTTGGGATATCACTGGTTAGTTGTTAAATATAGAACATGCTAATAATGTCCCTGCTTTGCGAACAGGAAATACTTTATGTACGCTCGTGAGAGGTGTATTGGTCTGAATTTGGTGACTTGGTAATAGTAGATAAACGGGACCAAGGACGGGGTCGACCGCGGTGTAATAGCGGGAATCCGTCCTCGAGAAGGCCGTTGTCAAGAACGAGCAACTGAAGTGAAGAAATAACGGTAGGATAGGTTCAGATATGGACACAAAGAATATTCCTTTGGATATTCCTTGTTTTGTACTTTTTAGAGTTTCTTGGAAATATCCCTTATAAATAGGAAGAGATAGACAACAAAAAGGGGATCTTCGCTTTCTGAGAAAAACATATTGTAAAAGGTTGACTTGAGGGAATATACAAAAGTTATCTTGTTCATTAATTATCTTATCCAAGCACACGTTACTTAGTCTTTGTTCACAAGATCCAAAGATTCCATAATCATCTTCACTTCTCTTCTTTCCACGTTGCTGTCAGGGGAAAGAACCATTCAAGTCATATAATAATTGGGTGGTAGATTCTTTCTTATTACCTTCATTGCCATTATCTACGTTTATTGCATGTTTGTGTTATCATATTTATTAGCATTCATTGAATACAAACGTGCTGATTAACGTTGTTCATCTTACCGACTTCACATAATATTGGGTCTAGAATTCGTTATTTTTAACTAAGATTCATCCTTCATCTCATCATTAATTGGTTTAACTAAAAGGCTTAACACTTTTTGGTCTAACGATTTGGCGCCGTCTGTGGGAAGCTTTTAGTTAAAATTTTAGTTTCTTCTAGATCATAAAAAAGGGACAGCCATCTTTTCCTCGTTTGCACGAACTAACAATGGCAGGAAAAGGAGACGAAAGACAGAAAGCAATAATGGGTGTCACTACCAACATCTTAAACACTATCAACGAGGATGACGGAGGAGACGATGAGAATGTAACACCAAATGCTACACTCAGGCGGAGTGATTCACCTCCCCCTCGTGCAAGTGTAACCGCTTCACGCGAAAGGGGAGCTTCCACATCCACAACCGAGGAAGCACCACCGATAGTGAAAAAATTATTGGAGGAGTGGCTGACAAGTACCCTAAATGACATACTCGACAAACCCGTTCAAAGGGCGAATAGAAATTCCGCGCCAACAGATATCACACCGACTACCAGTGAACAACCCGCTCTCACAACAGGTAACACTCACACCGCTGTTGACGCAGGTAATGACGCATTCACGACCATCCTAAAGAAAATGGAAAACGAGAACAAAGAGCTCTGCGACCAGATGAGTAAACATCAAGAAAGGGTCGATAAAATACCGGGCGCCCCAAAACTGCTACCGAAACGGGATGTCGGCCGATTCATCGAACAACCATACAGCGAGGAGGCAGCCCCACATACCATACCCAAACCTTCAAAATACCGCCATATTTGAAGATATATGACGGCACGGCGGATCCCGAAGATCACATCATTCACTACGTCACAGTAGTAAAGGGCAACGACCTATCAAAGGAGCAAGTATCGTCAGTGCTCTAAAAAAGTTTGGCGAAACCTTAACCGGAGGAGCCTTAACTTGGTACTCACAATTACCAGTACGGTCTATAACAACGTTCGAGGAAATGGCCGACAAGTTTGTCACCACCCACGCCGGAGCTAAGAAAGCGGAAGCCAGAGTAAATGATATATTCGTCGTCAGGCAATCGCCTGGCGAGGGACTCAAGGACTTTTTAGCTCGGTTTAACAGGGTAAGAATGAGCTTACCAAATGTATCGGAAGGAATGGCGGTAGCAACTTTCCAGAACGGGTTGAACAGGAACGGATCAAGAGCGATAAGAAAACTATTAAGCAGACTCATGAAATACCCCCCACCACTTGGGAAGGAATTCACAACGCCTACTGCGCCGAGGTGAGAGCGGACGAAGACGACCTTAACGGTCCGATACAACGGTTAACTTTGGTTCAAACAGAGCCGAGGAAAGACCGTCGTAGAGACGCTCGAAGAGATCAGTCAGGACCCCGCTTCAACCGAGACAAGCACCAACCTTATGTTAGAACAACCGTCCCACCATCTCCTCGCCATGTGGAAGGACTGTCCAGGCCACATATAGGGACTCAGCGGAACGAAAAAGGTATGCCTCCGCTCTTATCTGCTCACAATTTCTGTGTTTCCCCTTCAGAGATAGTGTATGCACTAGAGAAGCTTGGCCCAAAGGTGAAGTGGCCGCAAAAGATGAAATCCGACCCAAGTACCCGAAAGTCGAATATCCTCTGTGAATTTCATCAGGAGCGAGGTCACAAAAATGAGGACTGCATAGCCCTACGACAAGAGGTAGTGAACATGCTCCGCCAAGGGCACCTAAAGGAACTGATGATCGACCGAGAAAGAGCCAATTTCGACCGCGAAAGAGAACAACACTACGGCCCACCAAAGCCGCCCTCTCCTGCCCGCACCATTCAAATGATCATCGGTGGAGGCGACAAAGCAGCAATCAACCACATAAAGTTTACTACCACAGACAAGCTAAAACGGTCAATCACTCACGAGCGGTATGATGACCTCGGAGAAAGTATCATCTTCGATAAGTACAAACGGTTTGATTTTTCCTCACTCCGATGCTCTTGTCATTACTTACGTATTTCAGATACTAATGTTAAAAGAATAATGGTAGACGGCAGAAGCGGCGTGTGTATTATTCACCCTCGAGTTCTTGCACAAATTCGACTCGAGGACAAGATAATACCACGCTGCATAACACTAACAGGTTTTAACAATGTAGTCGAACGAACCTCAGGAGAAATAACGCTGCCCGTTCTGGCCGGGGGCGTCACCCTAGAACAACGTTCCACGTCATGAACCAGGACACAGCTTATAACGCAATCATAGGACGACCATGGATACACGCCATGAGGGCTATCCCGTCCAGTTTGTATCAAGTAATCAAATTCCCTACCTCGTGGGGGATATTCAACATCCAAGGCGAACAACACACAGCCCAAGAATGCTATCGCATCGCCCAAGATTGCACATTCACTCAACAGCTGAAAGGAACAAACTCAGAAGCATAGCAATTATCAAAGTTGGGGTCCGAACTCAACGATCAGAAAGACGTTATCAAGGACCCCGACGTCGTGGAAGCCGCGGGATCAACAATAGAAGATCTCGATCCCGTCCAACTAGATAGCAGCAACAACAACAAAAAGGCTTACATAGGCCATAAGCTCTCCGAGCCAGGTAAATTTCATGAGTTTTTAATCAATAATGCCGATCTATTTGCTTTTTCCCACGCAGATATGCCAGGTATTCCGAAAGATGTTGCCACACACAAGTTGAACGTCGATCCCCTACCCCCCCCACAGTACAACAAGTAAGAAGAAAATTCAATGCCGTAATCAACTAGGCAGTCAGCGAGGAAGTGGATAAACTACTCGCTAACGGCTCCATCCAATAATCGAAATATCCTCAATAGGTCGCCAATGTAGTTATGGTAAAAAAAAAACGGGGAAATGGCGGATGTTCATGGATTTCACAGACCTAAACAAGGCCTGCCCGAAAGACTCCTTTCCCCTGCCTCATATCGGTCAGCTCATTGACGCAACGGCAGGGCACGAGTTGTTGAGTTTCTTGGACGCCTACTCAGGTTACAACCAAATCCTCATGGAGGAAGAGGACCAGGAGAAGAATACTTTCATCACCCATCAAGGAACGTACTGTTATCGAGTCATGCCATTTGGCTTAAAGAACGCGGGGACGACTTATCAAAGATTAGTAACCAAAATGTTCAAGGACCAACTCGGCAAAACTATGGAAGTTTACATAGACGACATGTTTGTCAAATCGAAAAGGAAGGAATATCACATCGACCACCTGAAAGAAGCCTTCGAAATACTA
>NW_017674705.1:76082-87642 GCF_001879085.1 Nicotiana attenuata | reverse complement strand
CTGCATCCTGCTCCCTACCCTCAGACGGTAGCCCTCAATCCTCCGAGCAATCTCCACTACTAACTAATAAGGAGTCCCCATCTCCACCTCTCGGGCCATGTTGGCCATGAAGCCAGAATGTAACCCTAAAACAAACCTCTACACTCTCTCTGCGTCAATAGGAAGTATCATCAATGCATGGCGGGATAGCTCAGAAAACCTCGCCTCATAATCGGTCACGGACATCTGACCCTGCTCCAGCTGCTCAAACTGATACCACAGCTCTTCCCTCTCAGAGGGCGAAATATACCTGTCCAGAAATAACTGCGTGAACTGACTCCAAGTGATAGGAGGAGAACCGGCTGGTCTGCCCAGAACATAAGACTGCCACCATCTGCGGGCCCTGCCCTTTAGCTAAAAAGTAGTAAAGTCAACCCCATGCGACTCCAATATCCTCATGTTGTGCAGTCTATCCCTGCACCTATCAATGAAGTCCTGAGCATACTCATGGCACTCGCCCCCCAAGACAGGAGGGTGAAGTCTGGTCCATCTATCCAACAGCTTCTACGGGTCACCATCCGCAGTTGGTCTGGGCTCGGGTATCGCTGCAGCACTGGCTGAGCCCCATATGTGGGTAGAGCACCCGGAGTCTGATACACTACAGTTGCGTGACCAGGAGCCTGAGCAGTAGGGGTCTGTGCTCCCCCTCCTGCCTGTGATGTAGCTGGATCTGCTGGAAATAGACCAGCCTGAGTCATAGTGTCCATGAACCGCAGCATACGGCCCATGACCTCCTGGAAGCCCGGTGCTGTCATAAAATCTGCCGGGGTAGGCTCGGCTACGGGCACCTCGCCCTGCTCCTCAATAATAGGGTCTCCCGCAGGATCTGCTGGTGGTGCTACTGGGATAGCTCTGGACGCCCTCGTCCCCTACCTCGAGCCGGTGCCCTCCCCCGGCCTCTGCCTCGGCCTCTAGTAGCGGGGGGAGCAGCCCCTCCCGAGTTCGAAACATCAACCGTGCGTATCCTCACCATCTGTGAGAGAGTAAAGACGGAAACTTAGTATACTGACCACTGCACGAGAGGAAATGAATAAAGAGTAGTTTTCCTAAAACCCTATAGCCTCTCAAAGATAAATACAGACGTCTCCGTACCGATCCGCAAGACTCTATTAGGTTTTCCCATGACTTGTGAGACCTATGTGAACCTAGTGCTCTGATACCATGTTGTCACGACCCATTTCCGAAAACAGATAGTGATGGCGCTCAACACCATTATCGGGAAAGCCAACGCGGAAAAATGTAATTTAGTTCTCAGTTTTATTTTTTACCCAAAGTAAGTATAGAAAGTCATAAACTTTAAGTCAAATCAGAAATGAACAATAATACGCCAAAATAGTTATACAATCCCCAAAATGATAGTCTACTAACGTGTGTGCCAAGACCTGGTGTCACAAGTAATGGGCAACTAGTAGAATATAAAAAATAATAAAACTATCCTATTGTCTAAGATAGAATAGACTGCAAAAGTAAGGAAAAGACTCCATCAAGCTGCTGAACATCTCAGGAAGGGAGCAGCTCACCGTGGAAGTCTCAAGCTATGAATCAGGGGTGCGCACCAAACTGATAGTCAGATGTACCTGCCTCAGATCCTGTACAATTAAGAATAGAAGTGTAGTATGAGTACATAAACAATATGTACCCAGTAAGTATCCCGTCCAATCTCGAAGAAGTAGAGACGAGAGGTCGACTTGACACTTACTAGGGTCAAATAATATAATAAAGTGTTCTGCTAGGCAGGATAGTTACAAGTAATCAACAGCATGCAGCAAGAGTTAATAAGTGATGTCCTTAACAATTTACAGTTAACCGTACACATTTCAAGTATTTAGCAGAACAAGTCATGGATAAGATTTCACATATACATAAGTCTCATGCACACATTTTGCCGAGGTCGATGGCCCGATCCAACAGAAAGTAAACTGTGCACTGCCAGAGGGTCGAATGGCGCGAACCATAGATGCATCTATTTCTACCGAGGCGACCGGCCCGATCCACAAATGTCAATCAATATCAAGGATCACATGAATGCGCATTTATTTCCAAATAAATCTATACAAGTCTCCAACGAGTATATATATTCACTTGTATTCCTTCCCAAATTTCTAGCATCTCCTAAGTGATCATAATTGTGAGGAATTATAGAGACATCCACAATATAGCATGATACGGGTCCTAGACTACCCGGACAATTAACATGATAGTAGCTACGTACGGACTCTCGTCACCTAGTGCGTACGTAGCCCCCGCATTTAGTAGCAAATTATTCAGTTATTACACCTATAGGGACAATTCCCTCTTACATGGTTAGAAAGGAGACTCACCTTGCTCCAAGTGCACTTCCAATACCAAAAACGAGCCCAAACCCTCAATTCGGAGCTGAACGATCCCAAACTAGTTAAATGAGGTAGGAACTAATCAATATAAGCTCACAAAATCGAATTCTAACTATTTAAGCAATTTTCCAACCATTAACACAAGTTTTCCTAAAATCCGACCCCGGGCCCACGTGCCCGGATTCCAAAATTTTTCGAAGGAGGTTGTTCTCTATAACTTAAGGATCATAAATATACAAGTTCTAATCCGTTTCATAAAAAATTTCATAGTTAAATCTAATTTTTTGTTGAAACCCTAGGTTCTGCTCTAACCCCTTTATTTACCTAAATTCTAGTGTTTAATCTACCTAAGATACAAGTATTAAACTAAGGATAGATGGGATAAACTTACCTCAAGATGCTAGGTGGAAATCTTCTCTCAAAAGCTCCCAAAATCGCCAATGAAAGAGTGAAAAGTGTCAAAAATTGGTTTGGAACCCGTATTAAATGAAGCTCACTGCTTCAGCGATTTCCGCATCTGCAGTTAGGGGACCGCATCTGCGAGAAAATGTCCTCACCTGCGGAACAGACCAAGAGGAGCTGGGCCCGCTTCTGCGGTCTTTTGGCCGCTTCTGCGGAGCCTCTTCTACGGCTGGAGGACCGCTTCTGTGGTTTTGCCTGGCCTTCCCCTGGGCCGAATCTGCGACAAATGGATCGCACCTGCGGTCTCGCGCCTGCGGTCCACAAACCACAAGTCCGGTTATGATAGAAGCAGCAGCTTCAGCACTTCTAAAAATTTTCCACTTCACTCGAACCTCGTCCGATCGACGCTCGGGGCTCCCGGGCCCCGCCCGAACATACCGACAAGTCTGAAATCACGAAACGGACCTACTCGAACTTTCGAAACGCCCGAAACAACGCTAAATCTATGAATCACCCCCTAAAACCAGTTGAATCAAACTTATGAACTTCAAGTTCTTAATTTTTCTCAACGGGCCAAAACGCCCTTAGACTACTCGGATTGACACCAAATTTTGTGGGCAAGCCGTAAATGTTATATTGGACCTGTACTAGGCTTCAGAACCAACATACGAACCCAATACCAACATGATCAATCATTAATTAGTTTCTTTAAATCCATAGAATTTCAGTTTAACAATTTCAAATAAAAATTCATTACTCGGGCTAGGGACCACGGAATTCGATTCCGGGTATACGCCCAGGTCCCATATTTTCCTGCGGACCCTCCGGAACCGTCAAAACACGAATCCGGGCCCGTTTGCTCAAAATTTTGACCAAAGTCAAACTTAGCCCTTTCAAGAAAATCCTAAAGAGTCAATTGTGCATATTTCAATCCAAACTCTTCCAAATCCCGAACCAACCATCCCCGCAGGTCGTAAATTAGTTAAAGCAAGCACGGAGAGTGTTATTTGGTGACACGGGGTTCTAAAAAGGCAAACGACCGGTCAGGTCGTTACAGAGGAGCTCCGGGCTGCGAACGCCAACAGCTACCTAAAGACTCCTTGAGATCCGCCTGAAGCTGGAATGAATCAGCACTCGAGAGCGGGACCAGCTACGCCTGAATCTGCACACAGGGTGCAGGGAGTAAAGTGAGTACTCCAACTCAGTGAGTAACAAATGTAAATAACGACTGAAAGTAAGAAAACATGTAAGGCACAAGGTATACTATAATGAAGCAGTAAAACCATTTAAAAACGGTAAATCAGTGAAGAGTTAAGTAAAATCCTTTCTCAACAAATAAACAGGTAACTGACAGGCAGTTAAGGTAAAGTAAACAAATAGAAGTTCGCCCCTCGGGCACAGTATCCACAAATCCGCCCTCGGGCAACATCTTAGAAACAATACCAGCCCCTCGGGCTCAATCTCACATCACAATGTGTACCCCCGCTCATTGGGGGTGTGCAGACTCCTGGAGGGGCCCCTTACGGCACAAGCGCAATATCAAGCCATCTCGTGGCATCATAAACAGGCTCTCGGCCTCATATCAATATCAAGCCACCTCGTGGCGTACATATCTTAGACCCTCGGCCTCAAATCAGTATTAATGTTTCCTCACAACATAGGCCCTCGGCCTTACTCAGTCAAAAATCCTCACAAGCCCCTCGGGCAGTAGTAAAACAGTGTTTCTCAGCCCAAACATCATTTAAAAATATCATTTAAGTATTAAAACTGAGTAAACATGGCTGAGTATAAAAACAGTGGAAAATAACATGACTGAGTTCAAGTATGAAGTCAAAACAGTGAGGAAATGTCAATAAAAATCCCCAAAGGGTTCAAATAGTTGACACGAAGCCCAAATACGGCATTCCGCCCAAATAATGATGATAGCAAATAGATTTCAGTCAAATACGCAGAAAAATCATCAATCGGGACGGACCAAGTCACAATCCCCAATAGTGTACGACCCCACGCTCGTCATCAAGCGTGTGCCTCACCTCAACATAGCACTACGATGTGCAATCCGGGGTTTCAAACCCTCAGAACATAATTTACAATCATTACTCACCTCGAATTGGCTAAATCTATAGCTCGCGACGCCTTTTCCCCTCGAATCGGCCTCCACGCGCGTCGAATCTATCCAAAATTTGAACGAGGACGTCAAAATATGCTAAGGGAACGAAGACCAAGCAAAAATAATCAACAATTAGTACAAATCCCGAAATTACCAAAACCCGACCCCCGGGCCCACGTCTCGAAATTCGATAATTTTTAGCCCAATAGATTCCTTATCCTCCCACGAGTTCATACATACCAAAAGTTCAGAAATCCGACCTCAAATGGTCCATTAAATCATCAATCACAGGTCTCCAATCCTAAACCCTAGCTTGCCCAAATTTCACCCTTAATTTCCATAAATTCTAGCCCTAATCCATGAAATAATAGCATAGGAACGAGTTTTAGGTCCAAAATCCATACCTCAATGAAGTTCCCTTGAAATCCCTCTTTCAAATCGCTCAAAAAGCTCCAAGGCCGAAGTCAAAAATGGTGAATTAGCTCAAATTCGCAAAAATGAAAAAACCTATATGTTCGGCCTAGACCTTTTCGTATCTGCGGCACTTCAACCACATCTGCGGTACCGCATTTGCGGTTAAATCCTCTGCTTCTGCGAAACTCACTTAAGAGCCTAAAAATCGCATCTGCGATAAGCCATCCGCACCTGCGACTCCGCAGGTGCGGTCCCACACCGCATCTGCGGTTCCTGGAAAATCCTCAACAATCTGCTTCTGCGGTTCCTCTTCCGCACGTGCGGCGCCGCACCTGCGGTCCCCAAACCGCAGGTGCGAAAACACCAGAAACAGTAACTTCAGCAGCTGCAATAACATCTCAACTTCTCCGTTAACCACCCGAAATCACCCCGAGGCCCCCGGTACCTCAACAAAAAGCACAAACATATCCTAATACCTTATTCAAACTTGTTCCAATCATCAAAACACTTCAAACAACATCAAATCAACCAAAACACCTCGGATTCAAGCCTATGTTTCTAAAAACTTCCAAATTCCGCTTTTGATCAAAAACCAAACCAAACCACATGCGAATAACCTCAAATTTTGCACACACATCCCAAAAGACACAACGAAGCTACTGCAACTCTCGGAATTCCATTCCGGTCCCTATATCAAAATCTCGCCTACCAACCGGAAATCGCCAAAATATCAACTTCGCCAATTCAAGCCTAAATCTTCTCCAAACCTCCAAACCCCATTCCGATCACACTCCTAAGTCCCAAATCACCTCCCGAAGCTAATCGAACCATTGGAACTCACATCCGAGCCCTCTAACACATAAGTCAACATTCGGTTGACTTTTCCAACTTAAGCCTTCTTAAAAGAGACTAAGTGTCTCAAACTTCACCAAAACCAATCCGGATTCAATCCGACCAACCCAATACCTCAAAACACGGATAAACAAAACATAAAGAAGCAGAAATGGGGAAAACGGAGCGGTAACTCATGGATGACTGGCCGAGTCGTCACATCCTCCCCAACTTAAACAAACGTTCGTCCTCGAACGAGTCAAGATACATACCTGAAGCCTCAAATAGGTAGGGATATCTGCTCCGCATCTGTCGCTCGTTCTCCCAAGTAGCCTCCTCCACGGGCCGACCTCTCCACTGTACTTTCACCAAAGCTATATCTTTTGATCTCAACTTCCGAACCTGACGCTCTAAAATAGCTGCTGGCTCCACATCATAAGTCAAATCACCCTCCAACTCAAATGTGCTGAAGTCCCGAACATGAGACGGATCTCCAATATACTTCCGGAGCATAGAAACATGGAACACCAGATGCACGCTCGACAAGCTGGGTGGCAAGGCAAGCTCATAAGCCACCTCCCCAATCCTCCGAAGTACCTCAAAAGGCCCAATGAACCACGGACTCAACTTCTCTTTCTTTCCAAATCTCATAACCCCCTTCGTGGGCGAGACCTTCAACAGAACCTTCTCACCAACCATGTAGGACACATCTCGAACCTTCCTGTCAGCATAACTCTTTTGCCTCGACTACGTTGTACGAAGTCTCTCCTGAATCCCTTCACCTTATCTAAGGCATCCTGCACCAAATCTGTCCCCAATAGCTTGGCCTCACCGGGCTCGAACCAACCAACTAGAGATCTACACTGCCTTCCGTACAAAGCCTCCTATGGAGCCATCTGAATACTCGACCGGTAGCTGTTGTTGTAAGCAAACTCTGCAAGTGGTAGAAACTGATCCCATGACCCTCCGAAATCAATAACGCAAGCGCGTAGCATATCCTCCAATATCTGAATAGTGCGCTCGGACTACCCGTCCGTCTGAGGGTGAAAAGTTGTGCTCAACTCCACCTAAGTACCTAACTCCCGCTGGACAGACTTCCAAAACTGGGAAGTAAACTGAGTGCCCCGATCTGAAATGATCGAAACTGGGACACCATGCAACCGAACAATCTCCCGGATATATATCTCTGCTAATCGCTTTGAAGAATAAGTAGTACAGATAGGAATAAAGTGCGCAGACTTGGTAAGCCTATCACAATCACCCAAATAGCATCGAACTTCTTCAAAGTCCGTGGAAGCCCAACTACAAAGTCCATAGTGATCCGCTCCCACTTCCACTCGGGAATATCCATCCGCTGAAGCAAGCCACCCAGTCTCTGATGCTCATATTTCACCTGCTGACAATTGAGACACCGAGCTACAAATCCCACAATATCTTTCTTCATTCTTCTCCACCAATAATGCTGTCTCAGATCCTGATACATCTTCACGGCTCCTGGATGAATAGAATACCGCGAGCTATGGGCCTCCTCCAGAATCAACTCCCGAAGCCCATCTACATTGGGCACACAAATCCGGCCCTGCATCCTCAACACCCCATCATCTCCAACAGTCACATCTCTGGTATCATCATGCTGAACTCTGTCCCTAAGGACAAGCGAGTGTGGATCATCATACTGGCGCTCTCTGATGCGCTCATATAGGGAAGACCGAGAAACCACACAAGCCGATACTCGACTGGGCTCCAAAATATCCAACCTCACGAACCAATTGACCAAATCCTGAACATCAACCGCAAGAGGTCTCTCCCCAACTAGAATGTATGCCAAACTCCCCATACTCACTGCCTTTCGGCTCAAAGAATCGGCCACCAAATTGGCCTTCCCCGGATGGTACAATATAGTGATGTCATAATCCTTAAGCAATTCCAACCATCTCCGCTGCCTCAAGTTAAGATCCTTTTGCTTGAACAAATGCTGAAGACTGCGATGATCGTTGAACACCTCACAAGATACGCCATACAAATAATGCCTCCAAATCTTCAACGCGTGAACTATGGAAGCCAACTCCAAGTCATGGACGGGGTAGTTCTTCTCATGGGGCTTCAACTAACGAGAAGCATAAGCAATAACTCTACCCTCCTGCATCAACACACAACCAATCCCTACTCTCGAAGCATCATAATACACGGTATATGAACCTGAAGCTGATGGCAAAACCAATACTGGAGCTGTGGTCAAGGTTGTCTTGAGCTTCTGAAAGCTCTCCTCACACTCGTCCGACCATACGAATGAAGCACCCTTCTGAGTCAACTTGGTCAAGGGCGATGCGATAGATGAGAATCCCTGAACAAACCGGCGATAATAGCCTGCCAAACCAAGAAAGCTGCGAATTTCTGTGGCTGAGGACGGTCTGGGCAAACTCTGAAATGCCTCTATCGTCTTTGGATCAACCTGAATACCCTCACTGGACACCACGTGTCCCAAGAATGCCACCGAACTGAGCCAAAACTCACACATGGAGAATTTTGCATAAAGCTTCTCCTCCCTCAATCTCCGCAACACAACCCTTAAATGCTCCGGGTGCTCCTCCTGACTACGCGAAAATACCAGAATATCATCAATGAAAACTATGACAAATGAGTCAAGATAAGGCCGGAACATGCTGTTCATCAAATGCATGAATGTTGATGGGGCATTGGTTAGCCCAAAAGACATAACCAGGAACTCATAGTGACCATATCTGGTCCTGAAGGCTGTCTTACGAATATTCGAATCCCTGATCTTCAACTGGTGATAACCCGAACGGAGATCGATCTTGGAGAACACCCTCACTCCCTGAAGCTGGTCGAATAAATCATCAATGCGAGGCAAGGGATACTTGTTCTTAATTGTTACCTTGTTCAATTGTCTATAATCAATGCACATTCTCATAGTGCCATCCTTTTTCTTCACGAATAGAACCGGCACACCCCAAGGCGACACACTAGGCCGAATGAACCCCTTATCAAGGAGTTCCTGAAGCTGCTCCTTTAACTCCTTCAACTCCGTTGGTGCCATACGATACGGCGGAATAGAAATGGGCAAAGTGCCCGGCACCAGGTCAATACCAAAATCAATGTCCCTGTCCGGTGGCATGCCCGGCAGGTCTGCAGGAAATACATCAGGGAAATCCCTCACAACTGGGACAGAATCAATACTGGGAGCTTCAGCTCCGACATCCCTCACAAAGGCAAGATACGAAAGACAACGCTTCCCAACCATACGTTGGGCCTTCAAGAAAGAGATCACTCTACTAGGAACGTAATCAGTCACACCTTGCCACTCAATCCGTGGCACACCCGGTATATTCAATGTGACTGTCTTAGCATGATAGTCCAGAATAGCGTGACATGGAGATAGCCAATCCATGCCCAGAATAACATCGAAATCCACCATACTCAATAATAAAAGATCCATTTGGGTCTCCAGACCCCAATAGTCACCACACACGACCGGTACACACCGTCTACAACAACAGTATCCCCCACCGGGGTAGATACATGAACAGGTAAAGCAAGAAACTCACGGGGCGTACCCAAATAGCGAGCAAAGTATGATGACACATAAGAATAGGTGGAACCAGGATCAAATAATACGGAGGCATCTCTGTGGTAGACTGAAACAATACCTCTAATAATAACATCCGAAGTGATAGCATCGAGTCTGCCTGGAAGAGCATAGAAACGGGCCTGACCGCCCCTTGATCGACCTCCCCCTCTGGGGCGACCCCTAGCTGACTGACCCCCACCCCTAGCTGGCTAGGCGGGTGGTGGTGAAGCAACTGGCGCTGAAGCCGATGACTGGCCCCTCTGCTGGGATGAACTAGCAACAGGACGGGGATACTGCCTCCACATATGGCCCATCTCTCCACACTCGTAACAACTCCCAGGTGCTGGAGAAGGGGACTGATGGAAACCCCTTGCACCGGAGTGACTAGCAGATGCACTCGGCATTGAAGAGCCCTGGACTGATGGAGCACGGGATGAGCTCTGAGTTGGAAGGGCACTAAGTAAAGAATGGCCCTGGTGTGGACTGTGAGAACCATGACCCGATGACGCCCCACGATAACCTGGTCGATCTGACTGACCATGTCGGAACTGTCGGCCTCTGCCGTGTTGAAACTGGCCCCTCGAAGGAGCACCGCTATAGCTACCAGATCCTCGAGGCCTCTTGGCCTCCCTCTCCTCTCGCTCCTGGCGACGAACAGACTCAATCTCCCGGGCAATATCCACAACCTCCTCGAATGTAGCACCAGTCACCCTCTCCCTGGTCATGAGAATACGGAGCTGATAAGTAAGACCATCTGCGATTGTTGGCAAATCCTCAACAATCCGCTTCTACGGCTCCTCTTCCGCACGTGCGGCACCGCACCTGCGGTCCCCAAACCGCAGGTGCAAAAACACCAAAAACAGCAACTTCAGCAGCTGCAATAACATCTCAACTTCTCCGTTAACCACCTGAAATCATCCCGAGGCCCCCGGGACCTCAACCAAAAGCACAAATATATCCTAATACCTTATTCAAGCTTGTTCCAATCATCAAAACACTTCAAACAACATCAAATCAATCAAAACACCTCGGATTCAAGCCTAAGTTTTTAAAAACTTCCGAATTCCTCTTTTGATCAAAAACCCAACTAAACCACGTCCGAATAACCTAAAATTTTGCACACACATCCCAAATGACACAACGAAGCTACTGCAACTCTCGAAATTCCATTCCGGTCCCTATATAAAAATCTCGCCTACCAACCGGAAATCGCCAAAATATCAACTTCGCCAATTCAAGCCTAAATCTTCTCCAAACCTCCAAAACCCATTCCGATCACACTTCTAAGTCCCAAATCACCTCCCGAAGCTTACCGAACCATCGGAACTCACATCCGAGCCCTCTAACATATATGTTAACATCTGGTTGACTTTTCCAACTTAAGCCTTCTTAAAAGAGACTAAGTGTCTCAAACTTCACAAAAACCAATCCGGATTCATTCCGACCAACCCAATACCTCAAAATACGGATAAACAAAACATAGAGATGCAGAAACGGGGAAAACGGAATGGTAACTCATGAGACGACTGGCCGGGTCGTCACATAAACATTCTTCACTTCCCCCCTTTTTCGTTTACAAAGTCCTCAATTATATAGTGCTCAAAAACTATTCCTTTGTGAAGCGGTGGGAGATCGTGTAATCATGAGAGATTAGAGACAGAGGATCGTGCCTGTGTGTGAGGGAATTGGGGACATGGGGTTGGGACGTGAGGAGTTAAGAAAAGGTGGGGATTGTGGGTGTTTTTCTTTTTTAGATAAGGATCAGGTATTTTGATAAATTTTGATAGCAAACTTTTCAATTTTTCGACACAAATTTACTTCATTTTGGTCTCTTCTTTACAC